>NC_057734.1:26250149-26251956 GCF_004010195.1 Chiloscyllium plagiosum | reverse complement strand
CCTTACCTTTTTTGAGAATAAGAGAGATAGTCACCTCTTTCAGCGAAGGCGGGAGACAGCCCTGACTGTATGAGTAGTTATACATGTCCATAAGTGGACCAGCCAATATTCCTGTAAACTCTATATAGAATTCAGCTTGAAAGCCATCTGGGCCAGGTGCCTTACCGCTCTGAAGTTGCCTGATTGCATCAAGTATTTCTTGGATTGTTAGGGGACCATTCAAGACCGTTACCTGTTCCGGAGTTAGGTCCAGAAAGGTCAGGTTTTCAAAAAATGACTGCATCCTCCTAGCTCTATCTTCGTAATCCTGCGATTTATATCAATCAGAATAAAATTTTCTAAAGATTGCGTTAATCCTTTTATGATCATGAGTCAAAATACCCGCACTTTCCTTGATAGACGTGATAGTTTGAGAGGCCTTTTATTTCTTTGTGAGAAATGCTAAGTATCTACCAGGTTTATCGCCAAATTCATATAACCTTTGTTTTGCAAATAATATTTCCCTCTTAGCCGTTTGGGTAAGTGTGGTATTCAGAGCTGTCCTAAGGGCCGTAATCCTTTGTACTTTAATAATAGAAGGTCTGTCAGCATATGCTGTTTCAGCCGCTTTTAAGCGAGCTTCGAGCAGACACTGTTGTTCTCCCTTTAATTTTTTCTGGGTCGCTGAGTATGAAATGATCAAACCTCGTGTGTAAGCTTTGATGGTCTCCCACATCATTGATGGTTTGCTAGCCGTACCTGAATTAATTTCTAAAAAAAGTTTTAAATTCTTGAGAGAGGTACTTTACAAATTTACTGTCTTTCATCAGGAAGGAATCCATACGCCAATGTCGGGGGGATGTCTCATTGTTCCTCGCCTTGATTTTCATATATACAGCAGCATGATCAGAAATTGCTATTCAGCCTATTTTACAGGATGGTATGGAATTTTTAAAAATCAAGAGAGCAAAAAACATATTAATTCTGGTATGGCATTTATGTGGATTGGGGTAAAAAGAAAAATCTCTGCCCTGTGGATGAAGGCATCTCCAAACGTTACTAATCTTAATTCTTTGTTCAAATCCACCAATTGTCTGGATCTGGGAGATACTCCTGCAGTACTCTTGGGAATCCTATCTATTTCCTGACCCATGATACAATTAAAATCTCCCCCTATAATTGTATGACGAGCACCGAGAGCCATCAATTTTGAGAAGGCTTCCGTTATAAATTTCAAAGGATGTGCTGGGGGACAATACAGATTTAAGATCCCATATTCTTCTCCATTTATAAGGGCTTTAATCAGAATATATTGTCCAGGTTCGTCTTTTATCTGGTTTAGGATTTTGAAAGGGAAATTCTTCCGAATAAGGGTAACAACTCCCTTGCTTTTTGAGCTGAAGGAAGAAAAGAAGGCCTGATCAAATCCACCCTGTCATAATTTCAAGTGCTCTTTATCCAATAAGTGCGTCTCCTGTAGGAGAGCTATATCAACCCTTTCTTTCTTGAGGTTTGATAATATTTTCTTCCTTTTTGACTGGTGAATTACTCCCCTTGACATTCCAGGTGCACCATTTAACCGACTGATTAACCATAATCGTCCGGACAAGTCCGAGACCCCTCGGAAGGGGAAACCCTATCCAGAACATCCCGAGCATAGAGCATATACAATTCACAAAAATAAAGGTTCTTTCATACACACATCAATATTATAAAAAAACTATTTCTAAATTTTAAAAATGTATTTAAATGGAGATTTTCCCCCTTGCTCCCAGGGGGCATCACTTCCTTTCCAAAAGCCCATCATATCCTCTCCCAACCAGTGCCC
>NC_057734.1:26235164-26249812 GCF_004010195.1 Chiloscyllium plagiosum | reverse complement strand
ATCCAGAATCTGGTTTCCAGCATCTGCAGTCATTGTTTTTACCTCGTTGATTTTAACCCTACTGCGAATCCTCTTGCAAGGATGCCTGCCTTGAAGAAGTTTTCCTCCTCTCTCTACAAGCTTTATTCCTGATGAAGGGCTTTTGCCCGAAACATCGATTTTACTGCTCCTTGGATGCTGCCTGAACTGCTCTTCCAGCACCACTGATCCAGAATCTGGTTTCCAGCATCTGCAGTCATTGTTTTTACCTTCATGGTTAAAGCGTAGCTTCGCTGGGTAGCGCAAGGATTACTGAATATTTAAGTCCCTTAAACACTTCTTTGCTTCGTCAAACACCTTCTTCTTCCGGACCACAGCTGGAGAAAAGTCTTGGAATAACATAATCTTGTATCCTTTATAAATCATAGCTTTGGGATCTTTCCCAAGATTTCTGGAAACTTCTAAGAGTATCTGCCTCTCCTTATAGCTCTGCAGCCGGAACAGGACTGGGCGGGGGCGCTGGTTTGAGCCGAGCCCGCGTATTGCGACCCGGTAGGCCCATTCCACCCTTACCTGGCCTGATCCAGCCTCTAGATTTAAAAGCTGTGGAAGCCATTGTTCGAGAAACGCTGTAAGCTGGCCTTCCTCTTCACATTTGGGAAGACCCAGCAAACGAATAGTTTTTCGACTACCTCGATTCTCAAGGTCGTCAACGTGGTTCTCTAAAGTCCGGACTCACTGCTCGAGAGTCCGGACCCGATCCATGGCCGATTCTGCTATGGCCTCGGAGGTCGCGGTCTTTAGCTCCACCCCTCCGACTCAGCGCTTGATTTCTTCGATGTCTCGGTCGTGCTTTTGTAACGCGGCCAAGAGTAAATTCCATCGGCTCCGGGACTCTTCAATGAAGGCGTCGATCTTCGCGTCAAGTTTGGAGATTATTTCCATGAGGCTCGCCACCGTAGGTAAGGCCCCGGGGCGGCTGTGAACGCCTCTGCTGCAGCTGGAGAGGGTGGGGGAGGGGTTCCTGCTTGCTGAGAACTGCAGACTCCCTTCCCTTTAGTCATTTTTACAGGAGATTAGACTGTTTAAATTCAGTACAGAGCAACTAATTACATTAAGTAAAAACTATTTTAAGTGATTTGGTGAGTGTGGAGGAGGCGGGTGGCCCACTTTGCCCAAGTCTTGGGAGGAGCAATATAGACTCAGACTTGCTGTGTCGCCGCCATCTTGGATCCCCCATAAATTAAACTTTTAAACAAAGCTTGCTTGGGAAGACTCAACATTTAATACATTTGAAGTGATTGTGTAATTTAAAACCCTGAACTGCAAACCTAGTCACATTTACAGAATATATTTAACAATTGCAACATTTTTCAATAAATAACTTAAATAAGAGCAGCAGCGGCAATTAACTACAACGTCAATGGGAAAAATACTACACTTCTTATCAGATTTAAAATCACAAATACCTCAGACAGGATATTAAACTGGATTATATGGAAAAGACAATTCATGCAAAACAGAATTTATTTAGGATTTATTTATTTACTATTTAGGATTGTCAAAGCAGCCCGGCAAAGAATAAGTGAACATGTAGATCCAACAACAGTTCATGTTTTAAAACAACAGTAAGTAAGAGAAGTGACAAACTCATTCGATAATATTATAAGAACAAGGAGAGGGGATGGCCTGGCGGTATTATCATTGGACTGTTAATCCAGAGACACAGGTAATGGTCTGGTGACCTGGGTTTGAATCCTGCCACAACAGATGGTGGAATTTGTTTTTAATAAAATTTGAACTTAAGAGTCAAGGCCATGATGATGTCCACACTAATGATGACCATAAATTAATTGTCAGGAAAAACCCACCTGATGTCCATTAGGGAAAGAAACTGCCAGTCTGATCTGGTCTGGCCTACATGTGACTCTAGGCCCACAGCAATGTGGTTGACTCTTAACTAAACAATAAATGCTGGCCTAGCCAGTGACACACTCACCCCTTTAATGATTCTTTTTAAAATTACAATTACTTTTCATTACTTTCAAGATCATGGTAGATAGTGCACTCTGGAAAAAAGGACATGATGGGAACAGAAAGCCATTCTATCTCAAGATATTCAACAGTTCACCAGTCTCCTAATGTACAAAAATATCATATGAAGACATATCACAAAATGTCTTCAAACCCTTTGATGCTAAAGCACACAGGTTTGGATGTGGAATTAAGAGAAACACACAAGTGAAAACAATGTCCATCCAATCCTGCCAACCCAATTTCTGTAAGAAAGTGGGACATTTCCAAAGACTCTGCAAAAGTCAAAAACAACCTTTGAATACAGAGTTAATAATGATTACATAGACAAACAAGTTAATGCCTTACTGCAGATATCATTGTAGGAAAATCTTTGCCTTTATAGGGTGGTGTTCAACCAATGGGAGATCTAAGTCAACCTTTACTGGGAGTAATAGGTGACTCACCTGAAGCAAATGTGACAGGGATCATATAGGTTAATGATCATCCAACTATTTCAAACTTGATATTCGGGTGAATGTTACAGCATTGTTTGAAAAACATGCATTGGCTGAAGAGAATGGAACTCCAACCCACCAAGTGAACTGCTTGATGTAGGCAGTGAATCACTCAAAACTCAAAGGATTACAGAGGGTGCTCTTAAAGAAGCAGAGATCAATATTATGTAGAACTGACCAATGCCGTCAGAAAACAAAACTTTTCACTTCTGAGCAGAAAACCATGCATGGCACTTAAGATACTATAATATATTGAAAAAACACAAAGCTCAGAGGCTAAATACCAGTAATCAGTTTAACCCTACTCAACAAGGGTAGCTCTCAGAAGAAAATTCACTGAACCTAAAAGAAAAGATGCACTACTCAAGATTAAGTATACAGTTAACTTTTTCATAACTAACAGATCAGATTGTCCCTCAACCTGATCTTTAAAGTCTGATCATTGAATATCCTTGACACCACAGTCACCACATTTTTGCAATAGTTCTACATCAGTCTACTCAAAAATAGCACAGTCAGCAATTCAGTCTGTGACTGAACTTAATAAAATCATAGTTATCTGAAAGCATAAGTGAGAATGAAACAATCACATATAACTGAACTAGCTGTTTTTAAAAAATAAGAACATTACACAAGGATGCCATTCAGCCCATTTATGCCTGTGCTTACTCTGCTCATCTTCCACTGCACTTCCAGACAGTGCTTTCCAGACTGGTGTGTACAGTACAGGAGTGTGAGGTGCTCCTAGTGTGATCACTGAAGGAAGGCAGATTGGACTAAAGGGTGTGGCACCTAGGAGCAGGTGGGTCTGACACAGTATCGAAACCAAAAGCACAATAAGAAAAACATGAGTGGCAGCAGGAAATGGATCCCAGGGTTTACAACTAAAGCTCTGCAGGTGATCAATGAAGGAAGAAGGCAGCTGAAAATGGGCTACAATTGGATGTGAGCTGTTGTCAAGATATCAAAACCAGTGGCACAATAGAAGCACGAGTGGCTGCAAAGAAAATACTAACTCCTGGCAGATTGGCAAATCCACTTCAAGATTTCAGACACTTCAGTCTTTCGCCATGGCACTGAGGTCATAACACTATGGCTGCAGTCCCTGGCATAGTGATTATAACACCATAGCGGCAATCCCTGGCATAGTGGCCATAATGCCATAGTGGCATTCCCTGGTATAGTGGTTATAACACCATGGCTGCAGTCCCTGGTGTAGTGGCTATAACATCATGGCGGCAGTCCCTGGCATAGTGGCTATAATACTATAGCTGCAGGCCCTGGCGTAGTGGCCATAACACCATAGCAGCAGTCCCTGGCATAGTGGCTATAACGCCATAGCGGCAGTCCCTGGCATAGTGGCTATAAGGCCATAGCGGCAGTCCCTGGCATAGTGGCTATAAGGCCATAGCGGCACTCCCTGGCGTAGTGGCTATAACACCATAGCGGCATTCCCTGGCGTAGTGGCTATAACACTATAGCGGCAGTCCCTGGCGTAGTGGCTATAACACCATAGCGGCGGTCCCTGGCGTAGTGGCTATAATGCCATAGCAGCAGTCGCTGGCGTAGTGGCAATAACAACATGGATGAACTTTCTGGCGTAGTGGCTACAACGCCATAGCGGCAGTCCCTGTCGTAGTGACTATAACAACATGGCTGAAGTCCCTGGCGTAGTGGCTATAATGCCATAGTGGCAGTACCTGGTGTAGTGGCTATAACCCCATAGCAGCAGTCCCTGGTGTAGTCTCCGGCTTAGTGACCATAACGCCATAGTGGCAGTGTCTGGCTTAGTGGCTATAACCCCATACCGGCAGTCCCTGGCGTAGTGGCTATAATGCCATAGCGGCAGTCCCTGGCGTAGTGGCCAAAATGCCATAGCGGCAGTACCTGGCATAGTGGCTATAACGCCATGGTGGCAGTATCTGGCGTAGTGACTATAACACCATAGCGGCAGTAACTGGCGTAGTGGCCATAACGCCATATCGGCAGTAACTGGCGTAGTGGCTATAACACCATAGCGGCAGTCCCTGGCATTGTGGCTATAATGCCATGGCTGCAGTCTCTGGCGTAGTGGCCATAATGCCACAGCGACAGTCCCTGGCGTAGTGGCTATAACACAATAGCGGCAGTCTCTGGCGTAGTGGCTATAACTCCATAGCGGCATTCCTTGGCGTAGTGGCTATAATGCCATAGCGGCAGTCTCTGGCGTAGTGGTTATAACACCATAGCGGCATTCCTTGGCGTAGTGGCTATAACGCCATAACGGCAGTCTCTGGCGTAGTGGCCATAACACCATAACAGCAGTCCCTGGCGTAGTGGCTATAACGCCATGGCTGCAGTCCCTGGCATAGTGGCTATAACGCCATGGCTGCAGTCCCTTCCCATCACATCTTGGTACCCAAGACAACATTCCTGAAGAAGGGCTTATGCCCGAAACGTCGATTCTCCTGCTCCTTGGATGCTGCCTGGCCTGCTGCGCTTTTCCAGCAACACATTTTCAACCCTAGGCAACAGCCATGTTGCCTTCATGGTTGCACTGGCCCTGCAGGCAACTTAGCTACCTTGTTCTGAATGGCATTGAGCTTCTTGAGGGTTGTTGGAGGTGCATTTACCCAGCATCCAGGCAAGTGGAGAGTACAGTCGCTTCTGATGTAATGCAATCATTTCATTCTTGTGCAATCTCTCTTTATAAGAAAACCTTGCAATAAACACACCATTTAAACTAATGGGGCCAGAATCATGGTTTAGCCCATTCAGTTAAGGAAAGTTTGCATTCTATAAACAATGGTTGAAATACTTCATCGTGTTTAAAGCCAATTTGCATTGAAGAAACACATGTTACAGCAGAACCAACTTACATCATAGTCACAACTTGTGCTTTGGCCTGCAACCCATTCAGCTGTTTTAACTCAGTGATCACAGTAGGAGGATCTCACACTCCACTGCACTCCAGGCAGCTGGAGCTAAATAATAGTCTTTGGAGATCAAAGGATTAGTAAAAGGCGGAGGAGACAGAGAAATGGAAAAGCAGAGGCTGGGAATGGGAATGGGAATGGGAATGGGAATGGGAATGGGAGCGGGAGCGGGAGCGGGAGCGGGAGCGGGAGCAGAGTGTCTGCAATGTCTCAGTACAGTAAACACATGGAAAACTGAATGAGTTGAATGATATATTGATACAGGAATTGATTATTTTTCCTTCCAATAATTTATGTGTAGGAAGATGAGCTGCACTCCTTTACAGTTCTCCCCTGTCTAATGTTCTCACAGTACAAACTAGTTCAGTGTGCCTTAATGCAGATCTTGTAAAATCTCCCCTTATGATCTCACAGTATTTTGCAAAGCTCTTGTGCATCTTAATTTTGTGGTCCTTGTGGGGATGGCTACTTACACAGAGCATTATCTGCTGACTATATCAGTTTCTCTTCACAACTTTGTCTCTTTTATATCTAAAAGGCATACTTCTGTTTCAGAGACTGACAAGTTTTCAATGTAATATCGCTCCATTATCCCTCTGTTAAGCTGTAGGGTGGGGCTCAGGGGATAATGTTGGGAAGTGAACTTGTAATTCAAAGTGGTGTGTGGGAAGTTCAGTGTTGATGGCTTGCAGGGAAGGCAGGGAAGAAAGCAACATGCAAATTAATGGTTTACCAGATGGAACTTGTGACTCCCTGTGCCATGTGCAACCTGCACTATCTCCCATACCCCCCCACCATAAATACCTGATGGAAATGCAAATAGTTGTGAACACACCTGGAGCACACAATGTAAGTGTTTTATTTTTTTCTAAGCATGAACTCTTACTTGTGAGCAATGTGAGGCCCTTCAAGAGAAATTTGCATGAATGAAGCACTTACACAGTTCAAATTAAAGTAATCTGTAATCATAGTCCCCTGCAGGTGAAACCCCACAGTGTCCAACTGATGGGATACCAATCCTGGTCCCAAGTAATCTTCCCATGTCATTGGTTATTGCATCTTGATCACTGTCACCTCTGAGAAGCAGAGGTAATCACAGGTGGCCTTAAAAGTCTCACCTGCAGGCTACAATTCACAAAGACAATTCAAGACCTGACAGACTATTCAAGGTCACAGAGCTGATGTCCTCTCACCTTTAACTGTAAGTATTCACCACCATGATTTTGTATGCAATACTGCCTTTCTGGGGATTTGGGGGAGCATAGTATTGGTAACCCTACTGCATTTACAATCATCCTCTCTCTTGACATAACACGCCTTGTGCTACATTGGAATAAGGTTCCTACCCTAAAGTTCCATGTAGAAGCATTCAGCATTCCCTCTAACTTTTTTATTGGCTGCATGGGACTCCAAGGCCAGTGTGCAGCAGCGACTTCCAGAACCAGGAGACAATGCCAGTTGCTGTGCATGAACATACATATACACACACACACACACAGACACAGATACACACACACACGCACACACAGAGGCAGTCACACAGACAGACAGACACACAGCTTCAAGAGAATGTTGGAAGCATTTCTCCTTGTCGGGCTGAATGGAGACAATGCTAAAATGTCATGTATGAGTGATGCAAATGTTGACTGCTCCCATTACTAAAGACTTGTCCTGTTTCATATATTCCCTATATAGTTTCATTGGATGAATGTAGCTGGGGTCATTGTCACTGTGGTACAGTGATGGTACATTGAAATTGAGGAAGAATAAATGCATCAGCAAGCCCAGGACCAGCTGCAACATCCACTGGCTGCCAAACAACCTCTACGTCAAGGCATTACAGCTGGAGGCATCCCAGGATGTGGGGAGTGTATTGGAGGCCCAGAATCCATCATACTCAATGCCAATTCCTCCGGTTGAGGAATGCACAGTATTGCCACATATGACTATAAGAAGCAGAAGTAGGCCATTTGGCCCATTGGGTCTTCTGATTGTCAACTGCACGTGGATGTCACTGGCTGAGCCAAGATTTATTACCTGTCCTTAGTTGTCTTTGAGAAGGTGCCTTCTTGAACCACTACAGTCCACATTCATAAGTTTACATGTTCATAAGATATAGGAGCAGAATTAGGCCATTTGGCACATCAAGTCCACTCCTCCATTCGATCATGGCTGAAATGCTTCTCACCCTCATTTTCCTGCCTTCTTCCCCATAACTTTTCAACCTATTACTAATTAATAATCTGTCTAACTCCTCCTTATATTTACTCACTGTCCCAGCATCCACAGCACTTTGACGTAGCGAATTCCGCAGATTCACAACCCTTTGGGAGAAGTAGTTTCTCCTTAATTCTGTTTTAAATTTGCTCCCCCTTACCCTGAGACTATGACCTGTCATCCTAGAATGTCCCACAAGAGGAAGCATCCACTCCATGTGTATTTTATCATCTTGAATACCTCAATTTGATCTCCCCTCATTCTCCTAAATTCCACAATTTCTCATCATATGACAAACCCCTCATTTCTGGGATCAATATAGTGAACCTACTCTGAACTGCCTCCAATATCACTGCAATTTTCTTGTAATAAGGAGACCAAAACTGTGCACGATACTCCAGATGCGGTCTCACCAATGCCTTGTATAGTTGCAACAATACTTCCTTGGAGAAAGTGAGGTCTGCAGATGCTGGAGATCAAAGTTGATTGTAATAAGGAGACCAAAACTGTGCACGATACTCCAGATGCGGTCTCACCAATGCCTTGTATAGTTGCAACAATACTTCCTTACCTTTATATTCTGTTCCCTTAGGTATAAAAGCCAACATTTCATTCACTGTCTTTATTATCTGCTGAACCTGCATGCTAGTTTTCTGTGACTCATGAACGAGGACACCCAGATCCCTCTGCCCCAGAGAACCTCAAAGTCTCTCCCCACAGAGTCATTAGGGAGGGAGTTACAGGAGTTTGACCCAGTAACACTGAAGGATTGATAATGTATTTACAAGTCTGGATGGTTAGTGATTTGGAGGGGAACTTGCGGGTAATAGTGTTCCCATGTGTCTACCACCCTTGTCCTTCTAGATGTTAGTGGTCATGGATTTGGGTCCATGGGTTTCCTGCCTCACCTCCATAGCCCTGTATACCTTACTGAGTAAATATCTGGCTACCTTGATCTTGAATACCCTTAACAACCCAACCTAGACAACTTTTTGTCATAAAGAATTCCACAGATTTACTACCCTCTGAGAAAAGAAATTCCTTCTTATCTCCTTCTTAAACTGGCAATCCCTTACTCTAAGATGATGTCCTCTGGTTGTAGACTATCCCACAAGGGGAAATAATCTCTCGGCATCTACCCTGTCAGGTCCCTAAGAATATTGTATTTTTCAATACAACTCCCTCTCATTCTAATGAGTACAATCCTGACCTACTCAACTTCTGCACAGAAGCCAATCCCTCCATACCTGGTATCTGCCCAGTGAACCTTTTCTGGACAGTCTCCAATGGTACTATATAAGACTATAAGACCATAAGACATAGGAGTGGAAGTAAGGTCATTCGGTCTATCGAGTCCACTCTGCCATTCAATCATGGCTGATGGGCATTTCAATGCCACTTACCCGCACTCTTCCCGTATCCCTTAATTCCTTGCGAGATTAAGAAATTATCAATCTCTGCCTTGAAGATATTCAACGTCCCAGCCTCCACTGAGCTCTGTGGCGATGAATTCCACAAGCCCACCACTCTCTGGCTGAAGAAATGTCTCCTCATTTCCATTTTAAATTGACCCCCTCTAATTCTAAGGCTGTGCCCATGGATCCTAGTATCCCCACCTGACAGAATCAAATTCCCAGCATCCACCCCTTCTAAGCCGTACATTATCTTGTAAGTTTCTATTAGATCTCCTCTTAAACTTCTAAACTCTAATGAATACAATCCCAGGATCCTCAGTCATTCATCGTATGTTAGGCCTACCATTCCAGGGATCATCTGTGTGAATCTCCACTGGACACACTCCAGTGCCAGTATGTCCTTTCTGAGGTGTGGGGCCCAAAACTGGACACTGTATTCTAAATGGGGCCTAACCAGAGCTTTATAAAGTCTCAGTAGCACATCGCTGCTTTTACATTCCAATCCTCTTGAGATAAATGACAACATTACGTTTGCTTTCTTAACCATCTTTTCTTTCCTTCGATAAGGGGACCAAAACTGTTCATAGTATTCCAGGTGTGATCTAATTAGTACCATGTATAGTTTTAGCAGGACCTCCTGCTTCTTCTATTTCATTCCCTTTGAAATAAAGGCCCAACATTTCATTTGACTTCTCTTTTACTCACTGAGCTTGAATGCTAGCTTGTTGTGATTTATGCATAAGGAATCCAAAATCCCTTTCTGCTGTCGCTTTCTGCAGTCTTCCTAATTTAGGTAATATTCAGCTCTGATATATTTCCTAGGTAGACAAGCAGGAGGCTGGAAGAACACAGCAAGCCAGGCAGCATCAGGAGGTGGAGAAATCAACGTTTTAAGTGTAACCTTTCTTCAGGGCTCCTGCCAAAATGTATAACCTCACATTATATTCCATGTGCCAAGTTTTTGTCCATTCTCTTAACTTTTTTACATCCCTCTGCAGACTGCACCCTCCATTTCAAAATGTCAGCAAGTCAGGCATAGCAGCCCAGATTTACTCACTATAATCCCAGTTGATCCTTTGGGCTGCTTTCTCATTAGAGAGAGGCTACTCAGGCTGTTCAGCCAACTGAGCTAACCAAACCTTGTCTTCAATTATGGGTCAAGTGACACAAATGTAAACTTCCACATTCTGGTTAAGTGGCCAGAAACACAAACTTTGAATCTCAAAATAAATATAAATCTCAGAAAAAATTAAACAACAGAATAGGCAGGTTGAAAATAATGACAATTATTTTTAATGCTGAATTTCAAACTTTTAAATGCATTTCAATGGTTGCATTTTATGCATCATTGAATAGACTGAACATAGTATTCTTCATGTATATTTCATTTTCTGCATCTGCTCGTGTCAACCACTGCTGCAGGTGTAACTTAAACTCAACAAAGAGATGCTTTGGTGTGATATCCATTGAAATCCTTGAATCCATGTCTCTTTTACCTTTTGCTTTCTCTGAAAGATAATCCAAAAAGTACAAATTGCTCCACAGGAATTTTCAAAGAATTGCGAAAGCTGTGAAATTAATGAGTTCCAGCAGCCTAGAACCATTGGTAATTTGGTTTTCTGGAGTCATGTAAATCCCTTTACTTTTCTGCATTGTATTTCACTATTAAGGGAACAAGTGTGTCCTACTTGTGACAATTCCAGTCCATGAGAGACTTGGTCAGTTTGTGAGAACTGTCTCTGTTATCAGTGCAAATAAAACTGTGAAAAAAAAGAGTCTGATTCATTGGTAACTATCAAATTTGCTGGAAAACAAGAATACTTAAGAATGCAAACACACACTATCGCAATAAATTAATCATTTGTTTTTCCCATTCTAATGATCTGATCTCTCATGACTTGGGTGGCATGATTGCTCAGTGGTTAACACTGTTGCCTTACAGCATCAACCACCTAGATTTGATTCCAGCCCCGGGCAATTGTCTGTGTGGAGTTTGCATATTCTCCCTGTGTCTGCGTACGTTTCCTCCGGGTGCTCCTGTTTCCTCCCACAATTCAAAGATGTGCAGGTCAGGTGGATTGGCCACACTAAATTGCCCACAGTGCCCGGGGATGTGCAGGCTAGGTGGATTAACCATGAGACATGCAGGGTTACAGGGAAGGGGGTGGGTCTGGGTGGAATGCTTTTTATAGTGGACTGAATGGCTTGCTTCCACACTGTAGGAATTCTATGATTGGAAGAATTTATTGCTCATTTCTTTTGCATTGCAAATTTCAACCTTGATGTTGTTACTTGTGAATTCGTGAGGGTTGTTTTAGATGGGCTCTCACCATTCTCCTCAGTTATTTCCAAGATTATTAAAGAGATTTTGCTTGTGGGGGATTTATAGCTTTTGTTGGTCCAGTTTTGTATTGAGGTGATTTTCAAGTCTCCACTTAAGGAGATGTCACTTGCTGATGTCCAACCCTGACTGACCAACATCAGCAGATACAATGTCTGAGCTCAGGCTTCACCCATCCCTTTCTGATTCTCACACCACATTCCCCAACCCCAACTCACTGAGCTAAAACTGCCACCTGCAATTTCACCTCTAAGCCACGCACCCTAGCTAGGAACTATATCACCATTCTATCACTGTCGCTGGGTAAAAGTCCTGGATCTCCCTTCCTAACACCACTGTATCCCGCAAATTGTCATATCCCAAATGGACAACAGCTGTGTATTTCAAGAATGCAGCTCACCATCAGCTCCTCAAGAGTGATTAGGGATGGACATTAAACACCCACATTCCTTGAAAGCATTTTTAAAAAACCCTTCCCCAATTAATATTTAGCTCAGATATTAACCCAGTTATTTAGTCCATAAGCATATGAAATTCTGAGAAGAATTCCATTTAATTTGATCCCTCTGTTCCTACATCTTTTTACTCTATTCTGTTGCTGTGTGTATTTTTTGGATGTTTGTTATCAGTGACACAGGTTCTTATGCTGTGTTCTCGGAAAAGCAGGTGAAAATGCAGGGGCAGCAGTGGTTAGCGCCAGAGACACGGGTTCAATTCCCACCTCAGGCAACTGTGTGGAGTTTGCACATTCTCCCCGTGTCTGTGTGGGTTTCCTCCGGGTGCTTTGGTTTCCTCCCACAGTCCAAAAGAAAATGTGCAGGTTAGGTGAATTGGCCATGCTAAATTGCCCGTAGTGTTAGGTGAAGGGGTAAATGTAGGGGAATGGGTCTGGGTGGGTTGCGCTTCGGCGGGTCGGTGTGGACTTGTTGGGCCGAAGGCCTGCTTCCACACTGTAAGTAATCTAAGTAATGGATCTCTATGGCACATACGTAACGTTGTTTCACAGGAACACAATGTCTTCAAAGATGTGCTGCTATTGGGAGTGAAGTAAAGCCCAAGTCCCAGACTACAAACAGAGGAGCTGCACTGGGTGAGAGAAATGTCTCTTCCATTAACTTTGCCTATTAACTTGCTCTTTTCTACATTTTTGACAAATCATTTGTTCCATTCTTGGTGTTTTTGTGCTTCTTATGTTAATCATTTCATGTGTATAAATACAAATGCAGCTAAGCCAGCCAACTGAAACAGCATCAGAATCACTATGTAAAACATAATTGTGTGATTTTATTAGTTCAAATTGTAAAGTATGAAATAGGTTTCATCTGTAGGGTTTTCCTTGATCTGTATTTCGTCTAATTAGTATGGTTAAGTTCCTAATTTGTAACTTGGAAAATTGTACATGGGAAAGAAAGGATCCTTCTTTTGCCAAAGACAGGTTTCAAGTGCCTCCTGTGCACTAACAAGAATTCTACTGCTTTCAGATAATTGTTGACCTAAATTAGGGTCTTTTCAACTTCATTTTGGGAATTAAGAACTCTTGGGTTTTTGATACTCTCATGGGATACTTCAGTTTCTTCTTTGGACTACATAACCACCTCATTGGCAGTTTCTCTGTGCCGACCTTGTTTATTGCTTTGTTCATATCATGTCTTTGTCAAATTCAGTGACAGATGTTGCATCAGATGCTGAAGGCTAATGCCCATTTTGAATTCCCTGAATGTTAGTGCCATCTGTTTCATTTATCCATAATGTTAGCATCATTATTGCAGTTATTTCATAACTCACAATACTTAGAATATGGTGAGGATTCATTGTAATTGATCAAACACTGGGTACAAAGCCTCAGGCCATGTGAAGCATAGTAGGTTGGCACATGACTTTCTAAGACAATTACTGCACTTACTACTGTCTGGTGTTTTCAATTTCGCACTTGTTCTTGATTTCGAAACAGCACTGTTTTTCTTATCACCTTTTCCTCTTATAGTTTCCTAATGGAGAATTGAAATATTACACTGTAACATGTAGTAGCAAGGGACAGCCATTCAACATGTTGGCCATTGGCCCAATAATCCTGCGCTGCCAGTCAATGGCTGATCTGAATGGCACTTTGCTGCTTGCCACCATCATCCCAGGTTCCCTTTTCAATCAGAAATCCATTCAGTTTTGATTATATTCAATGACACAGCCTCCATTGCTTGCTATGGAAGAGAATTATAAAGATTAATGTAGAAACATAGACGTAGAAAATAGAGGCACAAGTAGCCCATTGAGCCTGCTCCACCATTCAACATGATCATGACTGATCCTCTATCTTAACATCTTCCCCTCTATCTTAACATCTTATTCCCACTATCACTCCATACTTCTTGACATCTTTAGCCCCCAGAAATCTATTTCTTTCTTAAATATATTCAGTGATTTGGCATCCACAACATTATGCAGTCGAGAATTCCACAGGTTCACTAGCTTCTGAGTGAAGACATTTCTTCTCATCTCAGTCCAAGATGGCCCACTCATTATTCTGAGACAATGACCCCTTTATTCTAAAGACCTCAACTAGGGGAAGTAACATCCCTGCATACAGTCCATCCAGTTCTGTCAGAACTTTACACATTTTCAATGAGATCTCCTCTCTTTCTTCTAACTTTCAACATGCACAGTTGGTCCAATCTCTCCTTATATATCAAAATTGCCATCCCAGGAATCAGTCTGGTGAACCTTTGATGCATTTCTTCTGGCAAGTATACCTTCTCACAAGCAAAGAGACCAAACTACACACATACCCTGAGATTAGTCTCACCAAGCCTCTACAGCTGCAGCAAGACTTCCTTACTCCTGTAGAGCCATAGAGTCATTGAGATATACAACACAGAAACAGACCATTAAGTCAACATGTACATGCTTACCAGATCTCCTAAATTAATCTAGTCCCACTTTCTAGCACTTGTCCCATATTCTTCCAAACCCTTCCTATTCCCCCACCCATTCAGATGCATTTTATATATTGTAATTGCACCAGACTCCACCACCTTCTATCTTCTGGATCAGTGGTGCTGGAAGAGCACAGCAATTCAGGCAGCATCCGAGGACAGGCAAAATCGACGTTTCGGGCAAAAGCCCTTCATCAGGAATAAAGGCAGAGAGCCTGAAGCGTGGAGAGATAAGCTAGAGGAGGGTGGAGGTGGGGCTGATGGGATGCGGGGTTGGAGAATTGCTGTCCTCTTCCAGCACCACTGATCCAGAATCAAAT
>NC_057734.1:26222901-26233869 GCF_004010195.1 Chiloscyllium plagiosum | reverse complement strand
AGCATCTGCAGTCATTGTTTTTACCTCGTTGATTTTAACCCTACTGCGAATCCTCTTGCAAGGATGCCTGCCTTGAAGAAGTTTTCCTCTTCTCTCTACAAGAATCTCAGGGAGTCTCTCTCTCATTGCAACTCCCAGGCCCCACCCCCACCCTCCTCTAGCTTATCTCTCCATGCTTCAGGCTCTCTGCCTTTATTCCTGATGAAGGGCTTTTGCCCGAAACGTCGATTTTGCCTGTCCTCGGATGCTGCCTGAATTGCTGTGCTCTTCCAGCACCACTGATCCAGAATCTGGTTTCCAGCATCTGCAGTCATTGTTTTTACCTCCACCACCTTCTATGGCAGCTTATTCCATACATGCACCATCCTCTGTGTAAAAAAGTTCCCCCTTAGGTCCCTTTAAAATCTTTCCCCTCTCATCTTGAACCTATGTCCTCTAGTTTTGGACTCCCCTACTCTGGGGAAAAGACCTTGGTATTTTATCTTACCTATGCCTTTCATGATTTTATAAGCATCTATAAGGTCGCCCCTCAACCTCTGACATTGCAGGGAAAATAGCCTCAAGTTATTCAGCTTCTCCTTATAGCTCAAACCCTCCAACCCTAGCAACATCCCTGTATATCTTTTCTGAACCCTTTTAAGTTTAACAACATCTTTCCCATAGCAGGGAGACCAGAACTGAATGCAATATTCCAAAAGTGGCCTAACCAATTTCCTGTACAGCTGCAACATGATCTCCCAACACCTATACTCAATGCACCGACTAATAAAGGGAAGCGTACCAAACGCCTTCTTCACTATCCTGTTCTACCTGTTACTTAAGTTGTCCATATTTGTAGATTACCTTTATCTCTGGTGTTGGGGACTTGAGTTTTTCCTCAATCTTGGGAACTCCTAAATCACAAACCGTCTGGTAGTTATGATTTCCTGCTACAATGGAGTACAAATCCATATGGTAACTTCCTAGTATTTTCCGAATGGGTGGATCACTTCGAAATGAAGCAGGTGATTTCCTCTTTTCCTTTGTGCTGTCTTGCCCTTTTGCATTTTTAGCACTGCCTTTGTCTCCCTAATTCCTCCAGAGAGCAAAAGATACATTATAGTTAAATCAATATTTGCAAACATCAAGAAACAAAAAACATTTGTACCTCGCTATTTAATGATTGGCCATTTTAGGTTGGCATAAAACCTATTGATCTGATACCAGTGAGTCTGCAACTGATATCTCTGACTACATTCAAAATAACTTAAATATTGTGTCCCAAATTAAAGGCATGAAAGAGCAATGTTTACCAATATTTGGAGGATTTCTAAATGAGAAAAACTTTTAGCAAAATGTGTTAATGGGAAGGACTGAAGGAGTAGGTGATCTTCTCTAAGATATGACACCTACTGTGAGGTATAAGAGCACCCTTTAATTTTCTCTGCAGTGCATACTACAGTTTTCTGCATTTATTACTACCACCTTTCCAGGACCTTGGACCTTCTCTTTCATGGAAGCTTCTGGGATTTTGTCATCTTCTGTCTCGATAGGCCATGACAGGATCTATGAGAATATACAAGACTTTAATCCTCAAAATAAAATGATTATTTAACAAATGTTCAGTCAGAGGTGTTAGAGCATACCAAGCAAACACATAATATTTAAAGAGAATGAAATGCAGTAGTTATGAAAACAACACAAGATTTTAATGTTTTACAAATATATATTGTTCAAAGGAGATTAGAAGTTGAAGCTTTTCATCTTGTCCATATGTTCTAGTTCCATATCGGAACTAGAACATGAGAAACAGACTTGGAACATTTTGCAAAAAGGGTGAGAAGGGGTGCTGATTGGTTGGGCCACCACTGGCATGGAGAAATTAACTGTCAATCTTAATTCTCAGACAAGGTTGATAGATTCTGATTGGACAACTTCTGCTTCAACGCTATGGCAATGCTGTGACCAATCAGAATTTTCATTCTTGCTGCTAAAATGAGCAACTTCTGATTTTCCAGCATTATACTTCAACTGTCAGTTTTGACTCCACTCACTCAATCTACTTCTATCTTGCAAACTCTTTATGTCTATCCAACATGCTTTCATATCAACCTTGGTGCATATTGAGCTACCATGCCTTTTCACTCTTTGATTATGTTTGCAGAAATCAAAATAGATTGTAAAACAATGTTCCAAATTTTGTGATCATAACAGAATTATAAGCTGATAATCAAAAAGCCTACCTTTTCTTCTATTACAGTTACTGTCAGACCATTTTGTAGCAATTGCTTAAGAGCATACAAGTCTTTCACAGTATGAACCTTGGTATAGTTGTATACTATAGGATCTCCCCATGGTTTTTGAGGTACCTTGTGAGGGAATACTGAAGAGAAAAAAAATCAATTAAAAAAAAATTGTGGTTCATTTTCCTTTCTGTAGAATCTTGTTTCCTATCGCCTTGCACAATAGAATTGTAGAAATTAGTGTTGGGCATCAGCCATTGGCAGTAGATCAACATCATTTGAGATGAACAAGGAAGGAAAAATTACAAGGTAAAGCTCAATACCAGAAGAGAGTAGACAACTAAAAATGGATGACATTTGAAGAGAATAGATAGAAAAAGATAGATTGATGTGATGGGATGGGAGGGATTCTGGATGATATCAAGATAGAGTTAATTGTCACAAAGAAAGAGCATTGGATTGTTTAGGAAGAGCCAGCATGGTCTTCTAAAGGGGAAATTGTGTTTGACTAACTTGCTGGAAAGTTTGTTGAAAGGATGACAGACAGGGTTGATGAGGGATCGCTGTTGAGGTTCATGGATATTCAATATACTGTCACACGACAGACTTCTGAGAAAGGTTATAGCTCATGCTATAAAAGGGGCAGTAGCAATATGGATATAAAATTGACTGAGGGATAGGCAACAGAGTGTAATGGTTAATGGATATTTTTCAGGCTGGACAAAAACTTGCAGTGGAGTTCTCTCAGGGAAAGAATTGCTTTTCCTGGCATTTGTTATGATGTAGGCCTTTGTATTGGGGACAATTTCACAGTTTGGGGAAATATGAAACTTGTAACCTGTGAGGAAAAAGTGTAGACCTTTGAAAGAGCAGAAACCATTTGTTGGAGTAGGTGGAGGGTAGATGAAGTTCAGTGCAGAGAAATGTGAGGTGCTATCTTTCGATAAGAAGAACATGGACACACAGTATAACATAAGGGGTACAATTTATAGGGGGTGGAGGAGGAGTAGGACCTGGGCATATGAGCAATTAATAAAACCCATAGTTTTCTGGGCTTTATTAGTAAAAATATAAGAGAAAGAAAGCAATGTTGAACTAATATAAGACATTTGTAATACCTAGAGTACTGTGTACACCAATTAACTAAACAGAAAGTATATGATCTGTCAAGCCAGATTTCATTCCAGGATCTGACATGTCCCGGAATACCATCAGCTGGGATCATCTCACAGAACCATGGAAAAGTAATGATGTAAGAAGAGGCCATTCAGCCCATGTATCTGCACCAGCTTCCAAATAAGCATCACAAATTAATGCCATAGCCCTACAGTTTACTCTTGCATATGATTTTTATTTAAACAACCATCCAATATACTCTTGAATGTGTCAACTGGACCTGGCTGCACCTCACTTTCAGGCTGCACATTCCACACCCAAACCACTTATAGAGTCATAGAGTCACAGAGATGTACAGCATGGAAACAGACTCTTCGGTCCAACCCATTCATGCCGACCACCTGCCAACACCTGGCCCATAGCCCTCTGAACCCTTCCTATTCATATACCCATCCAGATGCCTCTTAAATGTTGCAATTGTATACCAGCCTCCACCACATCCTCAGGCAGCTCATTCCATACATGTACCACCCTCTGAGAGAAAAGGTTGCCCCTTAGATCTCTTTTATATCTTTCCCCTCTCACCCTAAATCTATGCCCTCTAGTTCTGGACTCCCTCAACCCAGGGAAAAGACTTTGTCTATTTATCCTATCCTTGCCCCTCATAATTTTGTAAAATTCTATAAGGTCACCCCTCAGCCTCAAATGCTTCAGGGAAAACAGCCCCAGCCTGTTCAGACTCTCCCTATAGCTCAAATCCTCCAAGCCTGGCAACATCCTTGTAAATCTTTTCTGAACCCTTTCAAGTTTCACAACATCTTTCCAATAGGAAGGAGACCAGAATTGCACGGAATATTCCAACAGTGGTCTAGCCAATGTCCTGTACAGCCGCAACATGACCTCCCGACTCCTGTACCCAATACTCTGACCAATAAAGGAAAGCATACCAAATGCCTTCTTCACTATCCTATCTACCTGTGACTCCACTTTCAAGGAGCTATGAACCTGCACTCCAAGGTCTCTTTGTTCAGCAACACTCTGTGCATAATGTGCATAATGTTGTGCAAAAAATGTTTTTTTCTCACATCACATTTGGTTTTTTAAAAGAATCACTTCAAATTTGTGCCCTTTTGTTCTTGATCCTTTTACAGGCAGAATCACTTTTTCTACCCAAACCCCTCATGATTTTAAAAACTTCAGTCAGAACCCAATTTAGCTTTCTTCTACAAAGAACAAAGAAAATTACAGCACAGGAACAGGCCCTTCACCGCCCCCCCCACCCCCACCCCTCCCCACCAAGCCTGCGCCAATCTAGAGTCCTCTATCTAAAACTGTCGCCTATTTTCTAAGAATCTGTATCCCTCTGTTCCCTGCTCATTCATGTATCTGTCTAGATACAGCTTAAATGACACTATCATGCCCACTTCTGTCACCCCAACTGGCAACACATTTCCAGGCATCCACCAGCCTCTGCATAAAGAACTTCCCATACATGTCACCCTTAAACATTTTCCCCTCATCTTGAACTCATGACCCCTAATAATTGAGTCCCCCACTCTAGGAAAAAGCTTCTTGCTATCCACCCAGTCTATACCTCCCATGATTTTGTCGACATCAATCAGGCTTCCCCCCTCAATTTCTATCTTTCTAATGAAAATAATCCTTTTCTCTTCATAGCTACTGCCCTCCATACCAGGCAACATCCTGGTGAACCACCTCTGCACCCTCTCCAAAACATCCACATTCTTCTGGTAATATGGCAACCAGAACTGTATGCAGTATTCCAAATGTCGCCGAACAAATGTCCTGCACAACTGTAACATGACCTGCCAATTCTTGTACTCAATATCCCGTCCAATGGAGGAAAGCATGCCATATGCCTTCTTGACCACTCTATCGACCTGCATTGCCTCCTTCAGGGTACAATGGACCTGAACACCCAGATCTCTTTTTATATCAATTTTCCCCAGGGCTTTTCCATTTACCATATAGTTCGCTCTTGAATTGGATCTTCCAAAATGCATCACCTTACATTTTTCCCAGATGAAACTCCATCTGCCATTTCTCTGCCCAATTCCCTAATCTATCTATATTTTGCTGCATTCTCTGATAGTCCTCTTCACTTTCTGCTACTCCACCAATCTTAGTGTCATCTGCAAACTTGTTAATCAGACCACCTATACCTTCCTCCAGATCATTTATGTATATCACAGGCAACAGTGGTCCCACCACAGATCCCTGTGGAACACCACTAGTGACAGTTCTCCATTTTGAGAAACTCCCTTCCATTACTACTCTCTCTCTCTCCTGCTGCCCAGCCAGTTCTCTATCCATCTAGCTAGTACACCCTGGACCCCATGCGACTTCATTTTCTCCATCAGCCTACCATAGGGAACTTTATCAAACACCTTTCTGAAGTCCATGTATATGACATTTATAGCCCTTCCCCCATCAATCAACTTTGTCACTTCCTCAAAGAATTCTATTAACTTGGCAAGACATGACCTTCCCTATACAAAACCTTATTGCCTATCATTGATAAGCCCATTTTCTTCCAAATGTAAATAGATCCTATTTCTCAGTATCTTCTCCAGCAGCTTCCCTATCACTGATGTCAGGTTCACCAGTCTATAATTGTATGGATTATCCCTGCCACTTTTCTTAAACAAGGGGACAAAATTATCATTTCTCCAGTCCTCCAGGACCTCGATCATGTTCAAGGATGCTGCAAAGATATCTGTTAAGTACCCATTTATTTCCTCTCTTGCTTCCTAAGTAACCTGGGATAGATCCCATCCGGACCTGGGGACTTGGCCACCTAAATGCCTTTTAGAGTACCTAACACATCCTCCCTCCTTATGCCGACTTGACCTAGTGTAATCAAACATCTGTCCCTAACTTCAACATCCGTCATGTCCCTCTCCTCAGTGAATACTGATGCACAGTACACATTAAGAATCTTAACCATTTTCTCTGATCCCAGCATAACTTTCCTCCTTTGTCCTTGAGTGGGCCAACCCTTTCTCTAGTTATCCTCTTGCTCTTTATATATAAAAAAAAGGCTATAGGATTTTCCTTAATCCTGTTTGCTGAAGATATTTTGTGACCCGTCTTAGCCCTCTTAATTCCTCGTTTCAGATTGGTCCTATTTTCCTGATATTCTTCCAAAACATCATCTGTTTTCAGGCACCAAGATCTTATGTATGCTTCCTTTTTCCTCTTAGCTAGTCTCACAATTTCACCTGTCATCCATGGTTCCCTAATCTTGCCATTTATATCCCTCATTTTCACAGGGACATGTCTGTCTTGCACTCTAATCAACCTCTCTTTAAAAGCCTCCCACACATCAAATGTGAATTTACCTTCAAACAGCTGCTCCCAATCCACATTACCCGGCTTCTGCCAAATTTTGCTATAGTTGGCCTTCCCTCAATTTAGCACTCTTCCTTTAGGATCACTCTTTGTCTTTGTCCATGAATATTCTAAAACTTATGGAATTGTGATCACTATTCCCAAAGTAATCCCCTATTGAAACTTCAACCACATGGTCGGGCTCATTCCCCAACACCAAGTCCAGTATGGCCCCTTCCTGAATTGGACTATTTACATACTGCTCTATAAAACCCTCCTGGATGCTCCTTACAAATTCTACTCCATTTAGACCTCTAACGCTAAGTGAATCCCAGTCAATGTTGAGAAAATTAAAATCTCCTATCACCACCATCCTGTTACTCCTACATCCTTTCATAATCTGTCTACATATTTGTACCTCTATTTCATGCTCACTGTTGGGAGGCCTGTAGTATAACTAAGTGAATCCCAGTCAATGTTGAGAAAATTAAAATCTCCTATCACCACATCCTGTTACTCCTACATCCTTTCATAATCTGTCTACATATTTGTACCTCTATTTCATGCTCACTGTTGGGAGGCACAAACTCTGTTCCTATTTCTGAGCTCTGTCCATATGGCCTCGCTGCTCAAGTCCTCCATAGTATCCTCCTCCAGTACAGCTGTGATATCGTCTCTGAACAGTAATGCAACTCTTCCACCCTTTTTACCACCTACTCTATCCTGCCTGAAGCATCTATATCCTGGGATATTTATATGCAAATCATACCCTTCCCTCAACCAAGTCTCAGTAATAGCAATAAGATCATACTCCCAGGTACCAATCCAAGCCCTAAATTCATCTGCCTTACCTACTACACTTCTCACAATAAAACAAATGCACCTCAGACCACCTGTCCCTTTGCATTCATCATCCACTCCCTGCCTACTCTTTCCCTTAGTCAAGCTGACCTCATTATCTAGTTCCTTACAGGCTTTAGTTACTATCTCCTTACTGTCCACTAACCTCCTCATTTGGTTCCCATCCCCCTGCCACATTAGTTTAAACCCTCCCCAACAGCGTTAGCAAAAACACCCCCTAGGATATTGGTTCCAGTCTGGCCCAGGCATAGACCATCCAGTTTGTAATAGTCCCACCTCCCCCAGAACTGGTCCCAATGTCCCAAAAATCTGAACCCCTCCCTCCTGCACCATCTCTCAAGCCGCGCATTAATCCTGCTTATTGTTTTATTTCTAATCTGATTAGCATGTGGCACTTGTAGCAGACTTGAGACTACTACTTCTGAGATTCTACTTTTTAACTTGGGTCCTACCTAAGCCAAGGTAGCTTAGCTGGCTACCTGACAAAGGAGCATGCTCTGAAAGCTTACACTTCCAAATAAACCTGTTGGACTATAACCTGGTGTTGTGTGAGTTTTAACTAACTTAAATTTTAATACACATAGAACAAAAAACAAGAGTATGCAAAGGCTGAACCATAACTTGGCTTTTGAGAAAAGAAAATCTGTAACATTGCCAGTACAGACACTATGGATCAAATGGCCGTCTGCACTGTAAATTTCTGTCAATTTAAATACATAATTCATCACAAAGTTACTACATTGAAAGTGAAGCTGGATAAACATATAACAAGAAAAGGAATAAAGAGGAATGCTGACAGCACTGGATATGGCAGGGTGTAAAGAGACTCAAGAAGAGTTGAATGTTGGCGTGAATTGGATGGGTTGAACAGACTGTTTATATGCTACAGTTGTCATGCGACAGTTCCTTATAAACAAGCTTTGCAGCTTTGTACTAAAAGGTGACAGCAATGGTCTGGATTTTACAACTTCTGGCAGGTGAGGGAGGTGGAACAGGAAGTGAGTGGCCTGTTTGTTCTTGCACCCACCATCTCAACATAAGTCAAATATCCGACAGTGTACCGGACAGAGGCCAACCAGCCCTGGCAACGTGGGGGCTCAGCAGTAAATAGATGTTTAATTTTGGACATCTGGAAGGAGAGGGTTAGGCTGTGAATCAGACTAACAATAATTTAGAGACCCTCTCCTAGCCCTCTCATTCTCTTTATTTGTTAAAGCACCTTAAAAACAAAAATCTAATAGCATCCATCAGGCGCCAGCTTCACCAGGAGATGCCAGTGCCTTGAGTAGCCATGGTCCCAGTTGGAGGCCTATTTTATCTGCCTTTGTGCCATCGCCTCATACTGGGGCAACTTATTGCAAGAGGTTTTCTTGTGTGCCTAACAAAAGAATGGAGCGGGCAATATTGGGTTTGAATTGGATTTTCAACGAAGGTCAATTGTTTGTCATTTGCTGCTAAAAAATGAAGTTTGGCTTCCAATTCCACCACCCGCACACCTACTGTAATGTTGGAAAAATGATGTGATCACATTAGATTGCTGACTCATCATCAAGCTGAATATTACAGAAGTGCAGGGTGGGGTTGACAGGGCACTGGGGCAGGGGTTGTGGAAGGGTCCTGCCTGATTTGCAGCCAGCTCCCTGAGTGACTCAAGCGATGCATAACTTTTCTGGCTTTTCGAAGACACTATTCCTTAAATAACACCAAAGTACAATATTTAAATAAAATGACCACCAAGACATGGATTAAATCTTTCTGTATTATAACAAGGTTTATTTTACCACGCCAGTTTTCCTCATTGTCACTGGGAGCACTATTAATGCCAGTATTATCAAGAACTGTATCAGGGAGTGCTTGAGATGAAGGTGAGTCTTTCTCACTTAATTTAGCATTGGAGGACTTTTCACGTTCCACATCCTACGGAAAATATTTTACAAAAATGTTAACATTAATTTGAAAATGAAAGGGAGAAGCTAACCATCTAGATGCATTGTAAACACAAATTACAACTCTTCTGTCTGGGTCATCATTCTTTAGTACTGTCTTTTGAAAGAGATATATTGTTAATAAATTTCCATTTTTGAAATTATTTATACTTCAGATACAAAGTAGAAAGCTGTTGCTCATTGAAGCATTTTTAAAACCCCCGTAATTGTTCAAAGTTTGTGAGAAGATTTGTAGCTCGGGTGCTCGTTGCTGTGGTTCTGTTCGCCGAGCTGGAAGTTTTTGTTGCAAACGTTTCGTCCCCTGTCTAGGTGACATCCTCAGTGCTTGGGAGCCTCCTGTGAAGCGCTTCTGTGGTGTTTCCTCCAGCATTTATAGTGGCACTATAAATGCCGGAGGAAACACCACAGAAGCGCTTCACAGGAGGCTCCCAAGCACTGAGGATGTCACCTAGACAGGGGACAAAACGTTTGCAACAAAAACTTCCAGCTCGGCGAACAGAACCACACCCTCGTAATTGAGCGAAAGACTTTTGATTTTGGTTCCATAATCTCAATCAAGATCATTTTTCTTTGTGGGGAAACTGAGATTCAATGGCAGCCAATAGGAGTCTCAAATGTTTCATACTCAAGAGGCGAAAATGTTCCTGTCTTCATCAACAGGCAGCTTGCAACTCTCCTTTTGCGCTTCATTTCCACAATGGTTTCATCAGACATGAGTGACATGATGATGTGAATTAATTCGGGGGAATTTTGTCAAATGTTGTAAACAAATGAAGAAATATTTGACACGCATTTTAATGATGGAAATACCTTTTTCTACATACCATAATAGGGAGGTGATGGTCGAATGGTATTATTACTGGGCTATTAATCCAGAGACCCAAGTAATGTTCTGGGACCTGGGTTCAAATCCCGCCATGGCAGATGGTGGAATTAAAATTCTCAAAATAAGAGTTCAGTGGTGACCATGAAACCATTGCTGTTTGTTGGCATCTGGGTCAGTAATGTCCTTTAAGGATGGAAACTGCTACCCTTGCCTGGTCTGGCCTACATGTGATTCCAGTGCTACCCTTGCCTGGTCTGGCCTACATGTGATTCCAGTGCTACAACAATGTGGTTGACTCTTAAGCACCCTCTGAGTGTGGTTAAGGGTTGGGAAATAAATGCTGGCCTGGAATTAGGGCTATTGGTCACAACGTTTAGATTGACCTTTTGTTTCGAGAAAATAGAATCATAGGAAGCCAGAAATTAGAGTCATAGAGTCATAGAGATGTACAGCATGGAAACAGACTCTTAGGTCCAACCCGTCCATGCCGACCAGATATCCCAACCCAATCTAGTCCCACCTGCAAGCACCGGCCCATATCCCTCCAAACCCTTCCTATTCATATACCCATCCAAATGCCTCTTAAATGTTGCAACTGTACCAGCCTCCACCATGTCCTCTGGCAGCTCATTCCATACACGTACCG
>NC_057734.1:26199061-26222403 GCF_004010195.1 Chiloscyllium plagiosum | reverse complement strand
AAAAAGTAGAGGACCCAGCACCGATCCTTGTAGCACTCCACTGGTCACAGGTCTCCAGTCTCAAAAACAACCCTCCACCACCACCCTCTGTCTTCTACCTTTGAGTCAGTTCTGTATCCAAATGGCTAGTTCTCCCTGTATTCCATGAGACCTAACCTTGCTAATCAGTCTCCCATGGGGAACCTTGTCGAACGCCTTACTGAAGTCCATATAGATCTCATCTACTGCTCTGCCCTCATCAATCCTCTTTGTTACTTCTTCAAAAAACTCAATCAAGTTTGTAAGATAGCAAATTTAGAATTTAAAAAAAGGCACTGATGAGAGTTTAAGCAGAAATAAACCAATCATATCAATGTTGTAAGATGTTAGAAAGATGGAAATTGTTAGTGATGGTACAGACTTTTAGTTGGAAGCTCATTTTAGAGCTTATTCAGCACCAAGGTTACAACCAGCTTGATTTAGTTTCAGACACTTGCTAGGGAGAGGGATGGAGGGGTGGCATGAGAATGGAGTTTGTGACTGGAACAGCAAACAGGCATCGTTCTGCCTATTGGTTAATTGGAACACAATGTCAGAGTCAAATATATCAAATGCTGGAGACAGATTGAGGAAAATGGGCTGTGATAGTTTACATTTGTCACAGAAAATGAGGACATCAAGGGTGACCTTAGTAAGAATTGTTTAGAATATTAAGTGGGAGAGGAAACTGATTGGAGGAATTCAAAAGAAGTGAGTGCAGGTATGGGAGCTGATAACATATTCAAGGACTGGGATGAAGGAGACGAGGTAAGATTATAGTTTGTCAGAACAAAGGGGCTATGAGAGGGTTCTTTTGAGGAGAGGGGAGAAGATTTGAAGGAGGGAGGAATGGTTTGGAGCCTTTCTTTTCATTTTCTCATGGGATGGGGGTAGTACTGGCTGGTCAACCTTTATTGCACATTAGTAATTGCCCTGGAGAAAATGCTAGTGAGCTGCTTCCTGAACGACTGCAGTTCATTTGGCATTGGCACATCCACAAGGCTGTGAGGAAAGGAGTTCCAGCATTTTTATCCAGTGACTCTGAACGCATAGTGATGCATTTCCCATTCAGGATGATGTGTGACTAGGAGGGGAACTTGGAGATGATGGTGTTCCCCATGTACCTGCTGCCCTTGTCCTTTCAGTTGGTAGAGGTTGTGGGTTTCGAAGCTGCTGTCCAAGGAGCTGTGGAAAATTGCTGGATTACACCTTGTGGCCTGTTCATACTGCTGCTATTGAGCAGTGGTGGAGAGAGTGGATGGCCACCAATGGTGGATAGGATGCCACTCATCTGAGCTACTTTGTCCTGGATAGTCTCAGGTTTTCAGTATGCTAGAGATGCTCTCCTCCAGGCTAGTGGAGAATATCCCATCACACTGCTGACTTGTGCCTTCTAGATGGTGGGCCAGGCTTTGGAGACTTAGATGGTGAGTTACTAGCTGCAGGATTCCTAGCCTCTGACCTGCTCTTGTAGCTGCATCATTTATATGGCTAGTCCAGTTCAGTTTCTGGTCAATGATCACCACCTAGGATGTTGATGGTGTGGTATTCAGTAATGATAATGATATTGAAAGTCACAGAACAATGGTTAGATTATCTTGTTGGAGCTCACTGTTGTTTGGGATATCTGTGGCACAAATATTACTTGCCACTAAGTCTGGATGTTGTCCAGCTCATGCTGATTTGGACAGAAACTTCTTCAGTTCTGAGGAGTACCCAATGGTGCTGAATCATCAGTGAACTACCCCACCTTGACCTCATGATGGATGTCATTGGTGAAGCAGCTGAAGATGTTTGGGCCTAGGACACTGCCCTGACTAACTTGAGATGTCCTGGAGCGGAGATGACTGACTTCCAACACCACAACATTTTCATTTTTACTGGGTACGACTCCAACCAGTGGAGGGTTTCCCCCTGATGTCCATGGATTTCAGTTTTGTTTTTTTTTATGTTTTAACTCCACTGCCTAGAGGAGTGGTTGGTTCTGGAGCAAAAGTCTTCAGCCAGAATTTGTCAGAGCCCATAACCTTTACAGTATCCAGTGCCTTCTGCCATTCCTTGGCATTACGTGGAGTGAATTGAATTGGCCGGATACTGGTATCTGTGATGATGGAGACCTCTGGAGGAGGCCGTGATGAAGTATTCGCTTCTGGCTGTAGATGGATGTAAATTCTACAGCCTTGACTGTTGCATTGATGTATCGAGCTTCCCCTATCATTGAGAATGGCCATTGTGGAGCCGTCTCCCATTTTTAGCTGTTCAATTGTTCACCATCATTCATGCCTAGATATTGCAGGGCTGGAAAGCTTCAGTGTGTGGTGAGGTCACTCCACCTCATCTAATGCCCACTGCTTCTGCTGTAGAATGCAAGCACTTGTGTGCTGAAGCTTCACCAGGTTGACATCTCATTTTTAGATAAGACTAGTGCTGCTTCTGGCTTGCCCTCCTGCATTCCTCATTGAACTGGGGCTAATCCTCTGGCTCAATGGGAATGGTTGAGTGGGGGATATACCAGATGAGAATTGTAGTTGAAATTGATGGGCCCACAGCATGCCATGGATGCCCAGTTTTGAAATATTAGATCTCTTCAAAGTGTGCTGGTGGTAATGCCACCCAGCACAATGGAGGGTATCCTCAATGTGAAAACAGGATTTTGTCTGCACAAGTCTGCGTGGTGGTCACTCCTATTGATACAATCACGAATTGATACATCTGCGAAAGGTAAATTGACGAGGATGAGATCAAGTAGATTTTGGAGCTTGTGAAGGTACTATTTAATGAAGAAGTTTTTGTGGTATCTAAGGCCAACACTCCTTTTGCAACCAAGGCTGCCAAAATGTATTTAAAAACTGGCATCTGCCAACAATATAGAAAATTGCTCAAGCATATTCAGTCCATTAAAAACAGGACAAATCTCAACTCAGTAGATTACCAATAGTTAACTCTCAATCATTGGAAAAGTGATGGTAAGTGTCATCCGCAATGTAAGCAAGCAGCATTAATTTATGAGTAACCTGCCCACCAATGCTCATATTGTGTTCTGTCTGGGTCATTCAATTCCAAACCTCATTACAGTCTTGGCAGAAACATGAATTCCAAAAGTGAAGCAATGGCATCAAGGCATCATTTGACTGAGTGTGGCATCAAGATGCCCAAACAAAACTGAAGCCAATGGGAATCATGGGTAAATCTCTCCACTGGAGGGAGTCATATCTGGTACAAAGTAAGATGGGCCTGTTTGTCACAGGCCAATCATTTCCAATCAGTGACATCATTGCAGGAATTCCTCATAATATCCAAGGACTAACCACATGCAGCTACATCATCAATCCTTCCACCATAAGGTCAGGGGTGGGGATGTTAACCGATGATTGCACAACTTTCAATAACATTCACAAATCCTCAGGAACAGTGTGTGTGCCGACATACTGCAAGACTGAGCTGGACAATGTTCAGGCTTGAGCTGATAAATGGTACATAAAAATTCATTCCACACAAGGTAATAACCATTTCCAAGCAAGAGAGAATCTGACCACTTCTCCTTACTATTCAATGACATTAATAACACAGAATCCCTCTTGATGGTGACCACTATCCAGAAATATTCCTGTACGAGTGACGTAACAATCATAGCTACAACAGCAGGTCAGAGGCTGGGAATTCTGTGACAATTCTGGGATTGCTGTCATTTCCTGGCTTCCCAAAGTCTAAATGCAATTCAAGGCAAAGCAGCCGAATTGATTACTTGATCCTATCCTCTGCATTAAACATTCAACCAGCACACAGCAGTACCTATGTGTAACATTTCAAAATGCAATGCAGCAACTTACCAAGATTCCCTTGACGAGGGTGGAACTTTTATCACCTAAAAGACTAAGGACAGTGGATGCATAGGAATACCTCCATGTTTCCCTCCAACAATAATTAAAGGCAAAAGTGTTTAAGTGGTACTCAGATTATAAAAGGTACTATGTAATTGTAAAATTTTTCTGTATACATCTGCATTACTAGAACAAGAAATTAATGGGATATACATACAATTAATTGAATCTTGCCAAGAAAGTGTCCTAAATTTGACCAAGATTACAATTTTTACTGCAATATATTCAACCTAGTTATAAAACAAAGAGCTGTGGTTGCTGGAAGTCTGAAACAAAACCAGAAATTGCTGAAACTTCGAGAAGGATCTTGAAAATTTAACTCTGCTTTCTCACCACAGATGCTACCAGACCTACTGAGCATATCCAGCAATTTTTGTTTTTGTTTTATTTAATATAGTTCTTCGTTCTCAGTATTTTATATAAGACCATTATTACCTTCAGTCAATATAGAGTCAGAGTCATAAAGATGTACAGCATGGAAACAAACTCTTCAATCTAACTCGTCCATGCCGACCAAATATCCTAAAATTAATCTAGTCCCATTTGCCAGCACCTGGCCATATCCCTCTTAAACCCTTCCTATTCATTTACCCATCCAGATGCCTCTTAAATGTTGTAATTGTACCAGCCTCCACCACTTCCTCTGGCAGCTCATTCCATACACGCACCACTCTGCATCAAAAAGTTGCCCCTTACGTCCCTTTTAAATCTTTCTCCTTTCACTCTATACCTATGCCCTCTCGTTTGAATATGACAGTGGATGGGAACCAAATTGTTCTTCTGGACACCTTATCTAGAATTCAAAAAGAACAGATGAAAATTGAAAGAGATGTTTGGTCCCTCCAAAGCAGCAGTCTGTCACTCACCTTGTTTTCTTCTTTGCCTGGTTCATTTAATTCATTTACTTTGTCAGCACTTTTGGGACTTTCCAAGAACTCATAGGTCACAAAGTAATTGTTATTGACAACTGGAAATTCTGGATGATCCAGAGGGTCGATGGGGTTGGGAATACCTGTAACTTTTCCAATTTCTATTGTTACCTTGGTTTCAGGAGCAATAAAATCTGAAGTAAGACACACAACAGTTGGAAAAAAAATTGAAATAAAATGCATTTTCCCAGTTTAAAGACTGAACTCACTATACCTTACATTATTGTAAAAACCACAAATTAAAACAAATGGTTGAATGAATTAGAGACGTAAAACTGAATAATTCTCAGGTGACTGAGGTATCATTGGGGGAGCACTTTGGGGCCAGCGACCCTAATAGCACATGAAGGAATAAATGTAGATTAATTTTTCTAATGCAACTACATTTGGATTTGATCCAAATGCTATAACAAAAATATCAATTTGTTTCATTTCTTCAGATGAAAATTGAACTGTTGAGCATTTCAAATACTTGCATATGCAGTACATTTATATACAGTAGCAGCATAAAAATAATTAACGTGTCAGGATGTAATCTGGAAGTTTCTGTCTCTCATATTTTTCTTTTAGCCTTGAGTTTTATTTAATCTGTGATACTTCATGTAACTAACCTTGAAATGAATATGTGCTCTGATACTGATTTAACAGGTTTGTTATGTGCAATAAATGAGCTTCTCCTTTCTAGTCAGGGCAGGCAGGGACAAAGCAGAGAACAAGGTAGGACTGATAAATTAAACTGCATTTATTTCAATGTAAGAGGCCTAACAGGGAAGGCAGATGAACCCTGGGCATGGTTAGGAACATGGGACTGGGATATCATAGCAATTACAGAAATGTGGCTCAGGGATGGAAAGGACTGGCAGCTTAATGTCCAAGGATACAAATGCTACGCAAAGGACAGAAAGTGAGGCAAGAGAGGAGGGGGAGTGGCATTTTTGACAAGGGATAGCATTACAGCTGTACTGAGGGAAGATATTTCCAGAAATACATCCAGGGAAGTTATTTGGGTGGAACTGAGGAATAAGAAAGGAATAACGACCTTATTAGAATTGTATTATAGATCCCCTAATAGTCAGAGGGAAATTGAGAAACAAATTTGTAAGAAGATCTCAGTTATCTGTAAGAATAATAGGGTGGTTATGGTAGGGGATTTTAACGTTCCAAACATAAACTGGGGCTGCCATAGTGTTAAGGGTTCAGATGGAGAGGAATTTGTTAAGTGTGTACAAGAAACGTTTCTGGTTCGGTATGTGGATGTACCTACTAGAGAAGGTGCAAAACGTGACCTACTCTTGGGAAATAATGCAGGGCAGGTGACTGAGGTGTCAGTGGGGGAGCACTTTGGAGCCAGCGACCATAATTTTATTAGTTTTAAAATAGTGATGGAAAAGGATAGACCAGATCTAAAAGTTGAAGTTCTAAATTAGAGACAGGCCAATTTTGAAGATATTAGGCAAGAAATTTCAAAAGCTGATTGGGGCAGATGTTAGCAGGTAAAGGGATGGCTGGAAAATGGGAAGCCTTCAGAAATGGGATAACGAGAGTCCAGAGAAAGTATATTCCTGTTAGGGACAGGTGAGGTGCCGGAAGATGGAGGTTGGCTAATGTGGTGCCACTCTTTAAGAAAGGTGATAAGGACAAGCCAGGGTACTATAGATAGTGAGCTTGACGTCGGTGGTGGGCAAGTTGTTGGAGGGAATCCTGAGGGACACAATGTACGTGTATTTGGAAAGGCAAGGACTGATTAGGGATAGTCAACATGGCTTTGTGTGTGGAAAATCATGTCTCACAAACTTGATTGAGTTTTTTGAAGAAGTAACAAAGAGGAATGATGAGGGCAGAGCGGTGGACGTGATGTATATGGACTTTTGTAAAGCATTTGACAAGGTTCTCCATGGGAGACTGATTAGCAAAGTTAGATCTCATGGAATACAGGGAGAACTAACCATTTGGATACAGAACTGGCTCAAAGGTAGAAGACAGAGGGTGATGGTGGAGAGTTGTTTTTCAGACTGGAGGCCTGTGACAGTGGAGTGCCACAAGGATCGGTGCGGGGTCCACTACTTTTCGTCATTTGTATAAAGGATTTGGATGTCCGTGCAAGAGGTCTAGTTAGTAAGTTTGCAGATGACACCAAAATTGGAGGTGTAGTGGACAGTGAAGAGGGTTACCTCAGATTACAATAGGGTCTTGATCAGATGGGCCAATGGGCTGAGAAGTGGCAGATAGAGTTTAATTTAAATAAATGTGAGATGCTGCATTTTGGGAAAGCAAATCTCAGCAGAACTTATATACTTAACAGTAAGGGCCTAGGGAGTGTTGCTGAATAAAGAGACCTCAGAGTGCAGGTTCCTGGCTTCTTGAAAGTGAAGTTGCAGGTAGATAGGGTGGTGAAGAAAGCATTTGGTATGATTTCCTTTATTGGTCAGAGTATTGAGTACAGGAGTTGGGTGGTCATGTTGCAGCTGCACAGGACATTGGTTAGGCCACTGTTGGAATATTGTGTGCAATTCTGGTCTCTTTCCTATTGGAAGGATGTTGTGAAACTTGAAACAGTTCAGAAAAAATTTACAAGGATGATACAAGGTTTGAGCTATAGGGAGAGGCTGAACAGGCTGGAGCTGTTTTCCCTGGGGCATCGGAGGCTGAGAGGTGATTTTATAGAGGTTTATAAAATCATGAGGGGCATGGATAGCATAAATAGACAAAGTCTTTTCCCTTGTGCTTAAAAGGGAGTCATAACTAGAGGGCATAGGTTTAGGGTGAGAGGGGAAAGATATTAAAGAGACCTAAGGGGCAATGCAGAGGGTGGTATGTGTATGGAATGAGCTGCCAGAGGAAGTGGTGGAGGCTGGTACAGTTGCAACATTTAAAAGGCATCTGGTATATGAATAGGAAGGGCTTGGAGGGATGTGGGCCGGGTGCTGTCAGATGGGACTAGATTGGGTTGGGATAGTTGGTCAGCATGGACGAGTTGGACTGAAGGATCTGTTTCTGTGCTGTGCATCTCTATGACTCTATGACTCTCTCCTGTGGACAGTTGCTGAATAGACCTTTTAAGCCTCATTGTGATATAAATGTGTGCCCTACCTCATCTGTGCAGATCCTTGGGCAGAATTTTCTCGAGTTACTTCCTGCAGGAATGGCTTTATTGAGTCATGGCACTAGCAGGTACCATGAACAATCAGGGAAGCTGGCGGTTGGGACCATCCTTTGGATTTGTAAATAAAGGCTCCATTTAAAGGAACTCTGACAGGTATCTGAATAACTGCAGGAATTCTTGCTGAGATGAACTAGCAAATGTCCAGGCAAAATAAGACCCTCCTTCCTCCGCCATCTCTTACCATTCCAAGTTCTTGATCTTGACCCTGAACTTTGCCAGCCTCACAAATCAGACTTGGCTGAAATGATTGTGGGCTTTAAGCAGCAGCAGTGTGGTCACCAGTATTTGACTCAGTGCCCATTAAGAATCAATGACCTCATTATGTCAAGCAAGGTGAATGGTCTCCCCATCTGTCTTGCTTGTTCCTTTCTCTCCAGCATCCTTCTTAAATCTAATCACGGAATTCAATGCTCACACCCAACTGCAATCTATTGCTCCTTTGCACCCATTCCTCATAGTTCTCCTTCTCAATGTTTCCTATCTATTCTCCATGCTCATTCCACCTCTCTTGCGCACAACTCTCTGCCTTTCACACTGAAAGTGAAGATAGCCAACAACTTCAGGGAGAAGCAGATAAACAGAGTTAGAGCTGCAGCCACTGACTCATTAGATGATAAGAAATAGGAACAGGTGTAGGCCATTCAGCCCCTCGTGCCTGCTCCGCCGTTCAATAGGATCATTTACCACACCCACTTCACTGCCAACATCACCCTTGAATCCCCTACTAATCAAAGTCTATCTATCTCAGTCTTAAATATACATAAGGACTCTGTCCCCACAGCTCTCTGTGGCAATGAGTTCCAAACACTCACAACCCCCTGAGAGAATAAATTCCTCTTCATCTCAGTCTTAAATTGAGACTCCTTTAATCTGAGATGATGCCCTCTGTGCTAGACTCTCCCATGAAGGGAAACATTCTTTCAGCTTTTGCCTTGTCAAACCCCGTAAGAATCCTATATTTTTCGAAGAGGTCACGTCCCATTCTTCTAAACTCCAGTGAGTAGAGTTCCAACTTGTTTAGTCTTTGCTCATAATAAAATCCCTCCATATCAGGGCTCATCCTAGTAAACCTTCTCTGAACTGCCTCCAAATAAATTATATCTTTCTCTAAATAAGGAGATCAAACTGCTCACAGTACTCCAGACGTACAGTTGCAGTAAGACTTCCCAATTCCTGTACTTCAATCCCTTAAACAAGGGATTCCATTAGCTTTCCTGACTACTTGGTGCACTGTGCTAGCTTTCTGTGTTTCATGTACAAGTATCCCATGTCCCTTTGTGTTACAGCTTTGTGCAGTTTTTCTCTATTTAAATAATCTTCCGTTTCTTTGTGCTCCCTTCCAAATGAACAGCTTCACATTTTCCTACTTAATACACCAATTTGCCAACTTTTTGTCTATTTACTTAACCTATCAATAGCTTTGTAAATTGTTGGTACCCCTTTCACAACCTGCTTTTTCACCGACTTTTGTGTTGTCTGCAAGCTTGGCTACAGAACATTCACTTCCTTCCTCCAAGTCATTAATGTATTGTAAACAGTTGTGGTCCCAACAGTGATCCTGGTGAAAACCCATCGGTCACAGATCACCAACTTTTATCCCCACTCGCTGTTTCCTACCAATAGACCAAGTCCCTGTTCTTGCCAGTATACTACCTCAAACACTGTGGGTTCTTATTTTATGATTTAACATTTTGAGAGGTACCTTGTCGAATACCTTCTGGAAGTCCGAATACAACACATCTGCTGGCTCCCCTCAACCCACTCTGGTAGAGATTTCTTTGAAAACCTCTAACAAATTAGTTAGACACAATTTCCCTTTCATAAATCCATGCTAACTCTGCTTGATTAAATAACATTTTTTCAAATGTGCTGTTATTGCATCCTCAATAATTGATTCCAATACTAATCCAACAATAGATGTTAGGCTAATTGGCCTAGAGTTACCCACTTTTTGCCTCCCTCTCTCTTGAATAGGGGGCGTCACATTAGCAGTTTTCCAATCCTTTGATACTTTTCCAAATTAAATGATTTTTGGAAAATTACAATCAAGGTTTCATATACTTAAAATGCTTACCTTGATGTGAAGCAATACCCTTAAAATGATGTCTTTCATCAAGGGATATCAAAACGTCATCTAGAGAAACAAGATTCTGCAGAATGTCTATTGTAAAACCCCGGTAATATGGAAAAAGAGCCAATGGATTTCCAAGGAGAATAAAGTTCTTCAGGTTTGGCAGGGAAGAGAGAGAAGCTACAATATCCCGCAGATTGACAAAGTCATTGAAACTCAAGTCAAGGGATATTAAATTAGGCCTATTTTACAAAAAGATGAAGAAAGTATTAGTACTGAAAAATGCTGAAAGCATCCAGATCCTCTTAACAAATGTTAAAATATATAAAATATCGAGGAACACACTGAAATAACTCAACAGAGGCCGGTATCCCAAGACCAAGCCACCCTTTATTTCCATGTGAAGAGTTCTTGACACTAATCCAGCTCCCTCAGAGCCAGCTCTTAGAGTGAACAGAACCTCAGATACTCCTGTTCTTATCTGTCAGCCAAGACTCCCTGATTGGACCAGATTAACAGTCCCAATCAGGGAACTCATATTAGATTAGATTCCCTACAGCGTGGAAACAGGCCCTTCGGCCCAACCAGTCTGCTGATCCTCTGAAGAGTAACCCGCCCAGACCCATTTCCTTCTGACTAATGCACCTAACACCATGGGCAATTTAGCATGGCCAATTCACCTGACCTGCATATCTTTGGACTGTGGGAGGAAACCGGAGCACTCGGAGGAAACCCACGCAGACACAGGGAGAACGTGCAAACTCCACACAGTCGCCTGAGGCTGGAATTGAACCTGGGACCCAGGTGCTGTGAGGCAGCAGTGCTAACCACTGTGCCACTGTGCCACCCCTTCTATGAGGTCCACCGGGCTGACCTCATTACAATTACCACACACATTAAATAATCCGACACAAATCTTACAGACGAAATCTGAAACTTTTTTACTGAGTTTGCATTTATTTTCTGTGGTTGGATTCAGACAGATCATTCTGGCCCCTTTTCCCACACTGCTCTCATGTTCTGGTGCTTCCTCTTCTTTCCCAAATGCTGTAGTTGCACTGCCCTCCCACTAGTATTCTCCCTCGCAGGCCAGCTCTACAACCACTCACTGTGCTTAACTGGAAAGTGAAATTGGAGGTGGCCTGGTAACTGGATGGCTCCTGCAAGAATGTCCTGGAGGGAGCCCTGCTAATACAAGGGGGCCACAAATGGTCCTGACCCGTGAAAATGCCAAGAAGATTTTTCACCCATGTCAACAATTTGCAGAGTCTCAGACCATTAAGTGCTTCACTCCAGCTGCCCACAAAGATCTGTTGTATATGGCCCCTGATCTCTCCACACAGCTCTTCAGAAGGCCATTGAATGGATGGCAACCCAATATAAGCTGTTCCTGTCATATGTAAAGAGTAGTACATTCCATCTCCTTATATTACAAATCAAGCAGAACTAGACTTAGTATATTTACCAGAACATGCTTGAGAGATATCTGCTGTCAGAGGGCAGTGAAAGCTTGTTGTATGACAGCCCAAGGTATTGCAACATTGGTGGTGGACTGGAGCTCAGTTGTTGCAAAGAGGAAATCTCATTGGAGCAGAGCTCAAGAATCTTAAACAGGGCAAAAGAACAAAGACTGTATTCCAAACGTGGCACTCGCTGATGTTAAACTTCATTTTCCACAAATAGAGCAAAATAATTGTTCATAAAGCTATTGCTCACAAAAAGTAAAAACAGCACTCATACAAAATTAGTATTATAAGAGAGAATGTGTGAATGTTCCACTCTTCAGTTTTACCTCTAGCTTTCTCGGAAGATTTGCTGAGTTTAACGAGGTGATTTTATTGACACTTAATATAAGTTCTTCCAGATTCTGAAATTTCAACATTTGCTTGTCAACCTCACAGATCTACAGAAGAAAAATAAAAGCATGATGTACAATTGTTTATTCATTGTAATTAGTGTTGAATTGGGGAGGCTGCGTTACTCTTGCTAATTATTTGCATACTTATATTTAGAAGTCTGACAACTTTGCGGCCGCAACCAAGCTTGCTATTAGCTGCTCAAATAAAAGCAAATTACAGTAGAACCTCAATTATCCAAAAGAGATGGACGGGGAGCATTTTGCCCGAATAATTGATCATTTGGTTAATCGATTTGATTGTAAACAAGCAGTAATTTATGAGCGCTGGTTTTTGAACATTTCATGGTTATCTGGCAATGCACTCCGTTATGCTGTTTAACCGATAACTGAACGCTGAGTTGCCTAAAACTAATGGCATTTTTACAGGACCTTGAGATCTCGTTCAGATAATCTGAAATTCCGATAATTGATGTTCAGATAATTGAGGCTGTACTGTACTTTGGATGCTGGAGATCTGAAATAAAAACAGAAAGTGCAGGAAAGATTCAGCAGATCTGCCGGAATCGGTGCAGTTTCTCTGGAGCTGTGATGACAATGAAAGATTAGTTCATTCCATTTTGAGCTATTTATTAAAGTAAAATAAGCAGATATTCCCAGTGCCCACATAAACAGAACAAAATAACTTGCTCACCTGCTTATTAACAAGTCTTAAGGATTGTAAATAGGAACAAAGGAAGCGCTCATTAATGAGAGATGGTGAAGTGATTGCCAGTTCCTTTAGATGTTGGGTCTCTGGGGTCACATTTTCTGTTTTCCACGGTGATTGCTCACACGTCAGGTACTCTTTCAAGGCCTCAGGCTCTTCCTCATTTACATCTTTGCCCTTTGTCTTTTCCTTCTCTCCATGACCCTTCAGTAATTTGAAACTTTTATCCTTCTTTGTTGAATGCCTTGAACTGTTCTACAAATGAAATCCAGTAAAGATTTGTAACATGGTATTCCTTATGTTGATCTTGATATTGTTACAGTAAATGTTTAGGATGTTACATATATGTAAGAGCTTGGAGCTGACTTTGTACATGCATTAAAAATTTGATGAATTTTTTAGAGAATTAATAAATAAATATAATCTTGGCCAGCAGTATGATTACAAGCTCTTGAAACATTCCCTTCTCTGCTACAACACGGATCTTCTAACATAGATTTGGTACTGAATCTTCCTGTAGACTGGGCAAGATCTGACCTGCACACTTTCACAACTCAAACTGCACACTCAACCCACTTGTGACTTCACATGCCATTTTTCACACCAGGGTTGTCAGTGGGTCACAGTGGAGTGTGTAAGGAGGTCGGGTTCAGAGGCAAGCTGGTTAGAAAGCCAACCTCTGCCCTTCCACCAGTGTTTAAAGGCCACCTAAACCTCATCCCTCAATTACCTTGCCCATTCACAACTCCCTTCCGTTCAAATTGTCCTCCATACATTCTCTATGCCTCCTTGGATTCCCTATGCTATTTCTATGCCTCCATCATAAAACTCTGTCATGCTGCCTCTATGGTGCTCATGTATCCTCCATGTCCTCTCAGGTTACCTATGACACTTCTATTCCCTCAGGTATCTTCAATACTAACTCATACAGTATGAAGATATACAGTCTTCAGAATCATTGCACTAACAGTAGAAAATGCTTTGCATTCCCTGAGAAAGAAAATGAACCTCTTATTATCTAACAAAAATCTGTGTATCATTGAAAGTAAGGTCTAAGAAAGTAAGCCATAGGAGAAACATTTATATTTCATCTAATTCTGAAAGCTTTTTGTATTAACAGGTCATAAACCACCTATAAGACACTATACCAGTTCTTCTAACTTTTTGAAATTGTCACTCACACTCAGATATGTGATGCAGCTGCTCACTAAACAAGGTTAGGTTGTCTTTGGGTTTTATTTTAGTTCAGAAGGTCATAAAAATAGGTTTCGGAAAGTCTGACTTGGATGGGTTTCAGGACCAATTTCTTTACAGCTAACAGATACTGCCTCAGACAGAAGGCTTTCAAGTTTACAAACCTTATATAATGAAAGGGGAGTGCCCAGTTCTCCTAGCTCACTTCTCTCTGGTTTGTTTTTTTTTGTAGCAGTTGTGTGAAAAACTGCTGGAATTCATAAGCAAACTCAGGCAGGTCCTCTCTTTGGGTCTTCAATCCTGTAAGAACTTGTGTTTGATTTTACCTTTTGTGCCAAAGGATGTTTTGGGGATTGTTACAAGTATTTTGGAACAGCATCATTAAGTGGGATGGTCTGTTAGGTTTCCAGATAGGAGAAGTTATTTGGTATTCTGTTTTCTGTTCCTTGTGTTTCATTCAGTAATCTTGTCAATAAATTCTGTTGTGTTTAACACTAAGTGGTTTGACCAGCTGATTCTCTTTTGGAATACCCACTTTACACTTGCTAAAAACAACGAGCAAAGCTAGGATCTGGGCTACCTTCTTGAAAGGTTTTGAGGGGTCTGGCCTGGTCCATAACAGATGAATGAAACGCCTGCTGCGTTGAGATCTTTGAAGCACTGTGCAGCACTAATGCTGACCACTTATGTCTCAGTAATAAGACTGCTCGCTGCAGAGGAAAGAATTAATGCCTGATTCGATTTCAAAACAGAATATCTGTCAATCGATGACAAAGTTAGCTAGATTTTTCAAATGTCAAAGCTGAGCTTATTTTCTTATCAGTTAGAGCCATTTACATCACAGTTGAAAAGAAGACAGCACTGGCTGCTTTGGTATTTTGATAATACTTTCATTGGGAAAGCATTGTAGTGCATGTGAAAACATACAGTAGGCTGGTCAAAGTAAGAGCCAAATTAATTTTAATGGGCAAATCCTTATGATGAGTCACTGTATTAAAAGTATATCTAGGTTGCAATACATGGGGAAGGTAGTGGTATTATCACTGGCTTTGTTATCCAAACATCCAGACTATGATCTGTGGTTCAAATCTAGCCAACAGCAGGTGATGGAATCTGAACTCACTACAAATCTGGAATTGAAAGTGATTCCATCTGGTTTACAAATGTCTTTTAGGGAAGGAAAGCTACTTGTCTTACCTGAGCTAGCTTACACGTGACACCAGATAACAGCAATGGGATTTAGGTGCAAATGCAAAAAAAAGTTTCAAAAAGTAAATTGAACCATGCAGATGTCTTGGCATTGATTAAGGCACTGAGAACGAGAATGACAAACCTCAGGCCTCTGGATCCTGCAATGTCCTCCTTACAAACATATGGGGCTAGTACCAAAATTGTTTCACAGACTAGTCAATCAATAGCCTGACATAAACATACGCATGGAATTATATCTTACAGACAATGTCCTAGACACCACCATCACCAGCTCTGGATATGCCCTGTCCCACCAACCTGACGGACCCACAGAGATGGTGACAGTGATATATAGTCAGGAGGAAATTGTTAACTTGGAAATATATCACTGTCCCTTCATGTCACTGGGTCAAAATCCTGGAATTCCCTCTAATAACATTGTGGATTAACCTACACTAAATGGATTTCAGCGGTTCAGGAAGACATTCACCACCACCTTCACAAGGGCAAGTAGGGACGAGCAATAAATGCTGGTCCAACCATCTATGCCCAAAAGTCCCTTAATGATTTTTATAAAATCGGCGTAATAATATTGGCATTTGAAGATATGAAAATATTATTATACTTATTTTTAGAATGTCCCAGATTCTAGACTAGACTTCTGTTTCCTTCATGAATTCTCAAACCTAATGTGCTTTGAATGGGCTTCCAAAATCCCTGCACCATCGATGTAAACGGTTTTCATTCCCCATATACATTGGGACTCAACATCATGAGGGTAAGTGTACTTTTTACACACTAGGGACTCCCAAACGTGAAAAAGGACAGAGCGACATGGCACAGGGTCATGAATGCAGAGGTGGATTAGATTTAGTCAAAACAAACTTAAGTGCTGGCCATCTGTGCACTTCAGCCTGCCTCTGGAGGTTCCATCTCCACACCTCTGCATTTCACACTTTGATCTTTTGTTATCTTACACCTGGCATTGTTGCAGTTTAAAAATACACACGTTTTATTTTCTGTGATTAGGATAAAACTAAAGCACCTACACAATGAAATTGTGCCGAGAATAATCTAATTGTACTTGAACAATTTTTCAGCTTAGTTTTAAAATATTTTGATTAGAATAGATTGGTTATTCCTTACCCAACTCCCAGTACCACAGGGAAAGTCATTCAAACACAGTGACTGAATCTGTTGCTGGAAAGCTTTGAAAGCTGTAACAGTGTTCATTTCTAAACCTTCAAGAAGCTGATTTCCTGGGTGTTAATGTCAAACAATGACCATTTGATCTCAAGTGTAGAGCTCCAGATATGGTAGATATAGATACAGCATGTGGATATACACAGTTCAGCAAGAATAAATCTGTAATTAAAAGAATTGCTTTTCCAAATATGCCCGTGTGCCATATTGTTTGTGAATGAGGTTTAGTAACAAATCATTCACTCAGCTTGATATTGCAGTTGCTAAGGGGTACACTCTCAGTTGCCAAGCAACAACAATAGCTGCAGTTTTAAGAAAGAAGAGTATCATTGTCATTTTAAGAGACAATGGTTCTTTCCCATGTCCTAGACTGCAATGACATCTTTGATGGTCTGTGTATGTATGTGAATAGCTTTGATTCAATAACTTCAATAAAACAAAATAAACTTCTGTTTATAATACCAAGGATAGATTGTTCATGAAAAATCTATATTTAATTGTTGAAATGATCTGGATTATTATAATAATATTATAATAATTATTATAATAATAGGCCAGGGCATTTCTATTTCATTAACATTGCTTTATATTCATTCAGTTCACAAAAGAATCTATAAATGTTAATTCAACTCAAACCCTTTCAGTTACTATTGAGGGGCAACTAATCAGCAATGAAATAAACTAGTGCCAGCAAAAAGTAAACATTTTACATATTTTTTTAAACATTAGAATTATTGAATAGCATTCAAAATAAGTTCCAACACCATTCCTACTGTAGTGGAACCATTGAGGTTTACATAGTATAAAGGTGGCCATTCAACCCATCTTCTGAATGCCAATTCTTTACTCAAGCAATTAAGGTAAATCTTACTCCTTCTCAGCTTTTATCCAATTTTCCCTTGCAATTTTCTACCAGCTTTTCTCCTCATATTGACAACTTGTCATCCCTCATAACTAATTCTCAAGGTAGAGGGAATAGTTCTTTTTTCATTCACCACATCAAGTTCTTCACAATTTTAAGTATGTTTGTTAAATTGTTTCTGAACCTTCAATGCTGCAGTGGAGATTGTTCCAGTGCCTCAAATTCCTTCTCATTCCTCAAGTTTCTCACCCATAGTGTAATCTTGACGAATCTGGTCCATTCATTTCCTATGGCTTTAATGTCATTTTATGAGTCACCTAAAACTGGACACAGTACTAGACGGAGAGAAAGTGAAGACTGCAGATGCTGGAGATCAGAGTTGAGAATGTGGCGCTGGAAAAGTACAGCAGGTCAAGCAGCATCTGAGGAGCAGGAGAATCGATGTTTCAGGCATAAGCCCTTCATCAGGAAAGAGGTGTTCCTGACGAAAGGTTTATGCCTGAAACGTTGACTCTCCTCCTCAGGTGCTGCCTGACCTACTGTGCTTTTCCAGCGCCACACTCTCGACATAGTTCTAAACGGGGCCTAACCAAGGCCGTATGTAAATTCAGCAAAGGTTTCATTCTTGCACTTAGAATTCAAAGCCCTTGTGTCCTGTTTTATGACTTTATTTGCCTACATACATTTTTAGTCAATTTGAACTCTTGCGTCTTTCTTTTCTTTCAATGCTCCAACATTGAGTGTATGTACCCACTGCTTTTCTTCTCTCCCAAGGTTAATAATTTCACATTTATCCATTTGAAATTGTATTGGCCATCAATTAGTTTATTCTGTTAATCTTTATATAAACCTTAAGTTATCTTGAGCTTTTTTTTATGAAACCTTAAGTTATCTCGAGAATGTGGCTTAAAAGAAGTTCTGGGATTTACAAATTAATGAATCGAAACCTGCAAACTATTCTAAAAGTTGAAAGACTTAACAGCAAACTAGGTTTGTTCAATATATCATTTCAGTTGCATGACAGTGTAACCTTTTGCTATAAATTCTGTGTTTTATGGTCCTGCTCCACAGCTACCTGATGAAGGAGCAGCACACCAAAAGCTAGTGCTTCCAAACAAATCTGTTGGACTATAACCTGGTGTTGTTTGATTTTTAACTTTGTCCACTCCAGTCCAACACCGGCTCCTCCACATCATATCACCAGGAAGATAGTCCTCCATATTATTTGCCAAACCCCCTTCTTCTGTGTGATTGGCAAAGTTTGAGATTGTGTTCTTTGTAACCACGGCCAAGTCTTCTATCTATTTACTGATGACATGTATCGTCACAGTGCAGACACATGGACTGTGCCGCGTTCAATTGTTTCACCAGTTAGATTAAAACCTATTTAACTCTCTGAACAGTCTATACACATATGGAAGACCTGAACCTTATTCAGACTGAGCTGATTAGTGTCAAGTAACTACCGCACACGGAGGTGTCAGGCAATGACCATCCTCAGCACTTTATTGTGTCTAAATACCTCCCTTGACATTCAACAGCATTGCCATCAGTGAATTTCCCAGCATCAACATCCTGGTCAGAAAAGTCACTGGACCAGTCAAATCAGACAGGTCAAAGCCTACAAAGTGTATGGCAAGTAACTCACTTCCTAATACTTTTCCAGCACTTAAAAAGTACAAGTCAGGGCTACGATGGATTACTCTCCATTTGACTAAGTGGATGTAATGTCAACACCACTCAAAAAGGTCAACACCATCCAGGACATGCAATTCATTTGAATAACACCATATCAATCACCTTCATCATTCATTCTCTATACCACTGACACACAGTGGCAGCAGTGTATACCAACTACAAGGTGTAGTGCTGTAACTCACTAAAAGTTTCTCATTAGTACCTTCAAAACCCACACATTCTACTACCTAGAAGAACTAGCATAACCACCTGTGAGTTTCTGTCCATTTCACACCACTTCCTGATTTGGAACTATATCAATATTTGTCCTCTGGCCTCAGGTCAAAATTCTTAAACTCTCCACCTTCATCAAATCGACAGAAACAGTTTAATGAGCTGACCAGCAATTAATCCAGAGCAGATAACATGAACAAATTTTAAATAACGTTTTCCCTGGCAACCTCAAAATTGCTGTTGCAGTCCCCATTCCTAAATAAAAGTCTACAGGTTTTGAATAATATCAATTAACACAAATATTTTGATAATCACAGGGTCACATCTTATCTGAAGCTTTAACACCCCTGAAAACCCAGGTATTAAAATGAACACAAATAGCTAGGGAGGCAGAGTTAAAATCATGACTATGCAACAATTGGAAAATGTGAAGACTATTTATTACCAAACAGGATAGTGTTTGGATGTAGGTTTGCTTCCTGGGCTGGAAGGCTTGTTTTCAGATGTTTCATCACCATACTAGGTAACATCTTCAGTGGGCCTCCGGATGAAGCACTGGTGGTGTAGTCCACTTTCTATTTACATGTTTGGGTTTCCTTGCATTGGTGATGTTGTTTCCTCTGGTGATGTCAGTTCCTATGGTGGTGTAATTTCCTGTTCTTTTTTTGGGGAGTGGTAAATGGGATCCAAGTCAATGTGTTTGTTGATAAGCTTCCGCTTGAAATATCATGCTTCTAGAAATTCTCGTGCATGTCTCTGTTTGGCTTGTCTGAGGATAGATGTGTTGACCGAGTTGAAATGGTGTCCTTCCTCATCCATATGTAAGAATACTAGTGACAGTGGGTCATGTCTTTTTGTGGCTAGTTTTCCACCTATTTGTCCAATATAATGTTTGTTACAGTTCTTGCAAGGTATTTCATAAAAATTAGTTTTGTTTGTTGTCTGTATAGGGTCTTTCAAGTTCATTAGCTGCTGTTCTAGTGTGTTGGTGGGTTTGTGGACTACCATGATGTCAAGGGTCTGCATAGTCTGGCTGTCATTTCCAACATGTCTTTAATGTAGGGGAGAGTGGCGAGGGTTTCTGGGTGTGTTCTGTTTGCTAGTTTGGGTTTGTTGCTGAGAAATCGGCAGACTGTTTTCATTGGGTACCCATTCTTTTTGAATACACTGTATTGGTGATTTTTCCTCTGCCCTGTGTAGTTCCTCTGTGCTGCAGTGTGTGGTGGCTCATTGAAATAATGTTCTGATGCAGCTTTGTTTGTGGGTGTTGGGATAATTGCTTCTGCAGTTCAGTATTTGGTCCGTATGTGTTGTTTTCCTGTAGACGCTGGCTTGAAGTTCCACATTGGCTGTTTGCTCTACTGCAACACCTTAGAATGGCAGTTTGTTGTTGATTTCCTCCTCTTTAGTGAATTTTATGACAGTAAGAGTATTATTGATGGTCTTGAAGGTTTCCTCTAATTTGTTTCATTTAGTGATGACAAAGGTGTCATCCACATAGTGGACCCAAAGTTTGGGTTGGATGGTTGGCAGAGCTGTTTGTTCGAGTCTTTGCATTACTGCCTCTGCTAAGAACCCTGATATTGGAGCTCCCATGAGTGTTCTATTGGTTTGTCTGTAGGTTTTGTTGTTGAAGGTGAAATGGGTGGTAAGGCATAGGTCCACTACCTTGAAAATATTGTCCTTGTTGATCAGGTTGGTGGTGTTTGGTGTATGTGTCATTGGTTCTTCTAATAGTGCAGTCAGTGTTTCCTTGGCCAGGTTGATGTTGATGGATGTGAACAGAGCTGTTACATCAAAGGAGACCATTATTTCATCCTCTTCTATCTTAGTGTCATTGATGGGTCTTCAGGAATTTTTGGGTAGAGTAGATGGAGTGGTGTGAGTCTTCTCCTAAGTTTTTTAGTCTTTGGTGTAGCCCTTGGCCAATCTGTAAGTTGGTGTTCCAGGTAGCAAGACTATGGGTCTGAGGGGGGCTCCTGGTTTGTGAATTTTGGGTAATCCATAGAAATGTGGTGTGTTGGATCTGTCTGGTTTCATTTTTTGGAAGTCGGTCTTATTTATTTCTCAAGATTTATGAAGAACTTTGAGTTGGGCTGTGTTTCGGTTCTCTAGTTGTGCGGTTGAGTCTATCACCACTTGTTGGTAAGTGTTGGTATCTGCAAGTAATGTGTTCACTTTCTCAATATAGTCTTTTGATTTAAAATGACTGTCAAGCGTCCTTTGTCTGCAGGTAGGATAACAATGTTTTTATCTTTTTTTAGTCTTTCTAGTGCTTTCCTTTCTTGTGTATTGAGTGTGTTTCCTTCTTTTTCCTGCCTAATGTTGGTATGACTGTGTGTCTGATGGTTTGCTGGGTTTCTTCTGTGAGTTGGTTGTCTTTCAGTGTTGTTTCTAATGCTGCTAAGAAATCTTTCTTGTCCGCATCCTGCAAGTTGTAATTTAAGCCTCTTAACAAGGCAGCTTTTTCAATGTCTGTTAAGGGTTGGTCAAATAAGTTTTTCATCCACACTTCTGTGTTGTCAGTGTTGTTATTTTGTCTAGTTTGTCTAGTTTTTTTCTGCAGGTCCAGTTTTTTTCATTTTCTGTGTTTGTAGCTGTCTAATATCTACGGCTTGTTGTACTGTGTCTGTCCTTTCATGGTCTGTTGCATTAGTGAGTAAAGATTTTTGGTGCAAAATTTCCTGGTTGTATTTACGGAGTGTGTTGTGGGCATCATTACTAATTTCTCTAAGCATTCTGCGGCCGTTTTGCTCTGCTATTCTTTTAGCTAGTGGGGTGTTAAGGGGAGGTTTGTATTTAAGACATTTAGGTAGAACATATTTCCTCAGGCATTTGTGCAGGAAGTCCAGCTGCTCACGGGTGGTGCTCTGCCGGATGGCATTGGTTTCCCATTTTTGGGCCAGTTTTAGTGCATTTTAGGTATTGGCAATTTTTGAGAAGATTTGTAGGTCAGGTTGAGGTTCTGGATGTAGGTTTGCTCACTGAGCTGGAAGGCTCATTTTCAATCATTTTGTCACCATACTAAGTAACATCTTCAGTGAGCCTCCGGATGAAGCACTGGTGGTGTAGCCCACTTTCTATTTATGTGTTTGAGTTTGCTTGGGTTGGTGATGTCATTTCCTCTGGTGGTGTCAATTCCTGTTCTTTTTTTTGGGAGTGGTAAATGGGATCCAAGTCAATGTGTTTGTTGATAGACATCCGGTGGGAATGCTTTGCTTCTAGGAATTCTCCTGCGTGTGTCTGTTTGGCTTGTCCGAGGTTGGGTATGTTGTCCCAGTCAAAGTGGTGTCTTTCCTCATCTTATGTAAAGGTACTAATGAGAGTGGGTCATGTCTTTTCGTGGCTATGTCTTGTTGTCTGCCTAGGGTCTTTAGAGTCTTTAAAGACCCTAAATAGACAACAAGCAAAATTAATGTCATTTGCAAAATACCTTGCAAGAACTGTAACAAACACTACATTGGACAAACAGGCAAAAAACCAGCTACCAGGATACATGAACATCAACTAGCCACAAAACAACATGACCCACTCTCACTAGTATCCTTACATACGGATGAGGAAGGACAACACATTAATCCTCAGACAAGCCAAACAGAGACACGCAGGACAATTCCTAGAAGCATAGCATTCCAACCAGAACTTTATCAACAAACAAATTAACTTGGATCCCATTTACCAGCCCCTGAGAAAAAGAACAGGAAATGACACCACCAGAGGAAATGACATCACCAACCCAAGGAAACCCAAACACATACATAGAAAGTGGGCTACACCACCAGTGCTTCATCTGGAGGCTTACTGAAGATGTTACCTAGTATGATGACGATACATCTGAAAACAAGCCTTCCAGTTCAGTGAGCAAACCTACATCCAGAACCTCAACCTGAGCTACAAATCTTCTCAAGACTCACTAGGACAGTGTGTGACTGTCAATCAAACAGCCATTTTTCCATTTCCAATACATTTTCATTAATAAATATAATGTTTCAAAGAAAATGACAAATCAAATATTTAAATGCGCCTATCGTTGCTCATTTTAATGTACTGGAGATTATTCTCCTGTCTGGGAGGATTTTCAATAAATAACTCTCGAGACTAGTGCCAGTGTGGACTGGGTTGAAAGGAATGTTATTCTGGATCAGTGGTGCTGGAAGAGCACAGCAATTCAGGCAGCATCCGAGGACAGGCAAAATCGACGTTTCGGGCAAAAGCCCTTCATCAGGAATAAAGGCAGAGAGCCTGAAGCGTGCAGAGATAAGCTAGAGGAGGGTGGGGGTGGGAGAGAGTGATAGAGTACAATAGGTCAGTGGGGAAGGAGATGAAGGTGATAGGTCAGGGAGGAGAGGGGGGAG
>NC_057734.1:26168733-26197784 GCF_004010195.1 Chiloscyllium plagiosum | reverse complement strand
CTATGCCACTCTCTCCCCACCCCCACCCTCCTCTAGCTTATCTCTCCACGCTTCAGGCTCTCTGCCTTTATTCCTGATGAAAGGCTTTTGCCCGAAACGTCGATTTTGCCGTCCTCGGATGCTGCCTGAATTGCTGTGCTCTTCCAGCACCACTGATCCAGAATCTGGTTTCCAGCATCTGCAGTCATTGTTTTTACCTCGTTGAAAGGAATGTTATTCTGAACTTTTTTATTTCTTTATTTTCTAATTTGTCCCTGTGATCTGTAATGCCAGACTTCTTATTTCTTTATTTTTCAAAATTCTTTTCCTAAGAATTTGTACTTAAGAATCTGTACCTATGTACCTCTATACCTGAGATAACACCATAAGTGGTGACTTGCAAACTTTTCACTGCACTCTTTTGAGTATATGTAACAATAAAGCTAATTCTAATTCTAATTCAAAAATCTATAAAATAGATTTATATATAATATAAATATCGTACACTGTAAATTGCCCAGTTTATTGGATGATAAAATGAAGAAAAAAGCATTCAGACAATGCAGTGCACTGTAATCTTGTCTATGTCAAGATGCATTCACACCTATTACTCACCTGTAATGTAATATTTCAAGTTGAACAGCAGAGGGAGAAGTGTACTTCAGATCATAAAGTATTGTATGCAAACTGGAGATAGTACCAAGAATTTGGGGGAAAAAAAATTGAAAACAATTATAGAAAGAGCATGAATAAATGTTCCCAAAGCAAAATCACACAAATATCAATGAGGGAAATGACCAATCAAATTTGGTGGTGTTGATGTTTTGGCTAGGAGACCAGTAGTACTCCTCTGACCTTTGTACAGTAGTGTTATGAGAGCTTTTGCATCCATCAAGGAAGGTAGAGGGAGGCTTGGATTAGCATCTCACTGGAAACAGGAAACCTCTGAAAATGTCAGGTGAGCAAAGTCCTGGTGGATAGGATAAGCCCAGCTACAGTACAACCAAGAAAATTTTCCTTCACATTAAACATATAAAAGTTGGCCAATGCCATTGTCATGGTGAAATGTATCCTGGTTCTTGTCATGCTAATATTCTGCCATCAGCTTCCCAATTAGTTTTTTGTCCACACTTTAAGGTTTCCCCCTAACTATATAGAATCACAGAGTCATACAACATGGAAACAGACCCGTTGGTCCAACTTGTCCATGCCAACCAGATATCCTAAACTGAACTAGTCCCATTTGCTTGCATTTGGCCCATATCCCTGTAAACCCCTCCTAATCATGTATCTGTCCATATGTCTTTAAATGTTTTAATTGTACACGTCACCACCATCTCCTCTGGAAGCTCGTTCCATACACACACCATACCATCTCCATGAAAAAGTTGTCCTTAGGGCTCCTTGTAAATTTTTCCTCTCCTACCTTAAACCTAGACCCTATAGTTTTGGACTCCCCTACCCTTGGTAAAAGACCTTATTTATGCCTCTCATGATTTTATCAACCTCTAGTTGATAATGCTCCAGGGAAAAAAAGTCTCAGCCTGTCCAACCTCTTCCTATATCTCAAACCTTCCAGTTTTGGTAACATCCTTGTTTACCTTGGTTTTGGCAAACAGTCTCCAATGTGGTATCTTGTGATTCACATTGAGTCATAACAAACCAGAAACCTAAAACACAAGGAAATTTCTGTGGAGACTGTTTGAATCTTCCTGTGGAGATCTGAAATAAAAACAGAAACTTCTAGAGAAATACAGCAGGTCTGGCAGCTTTTTATGCAAACAGATAAACAGAAACAGAGTTTTGGATCCAATGTGACTCATTTTGAAACTGGGTTTCTCCAGCATTTTCTATTTTTAAATCAGAAACCTGTCATGTTTAATATCACAGGAGAGTCTAAGCTATGATTTTTTAAAATTATTAATGCTAGTGAGATATTCAGTTTAAATTGATCGTTACAGATGATATTTCTCAGTGTTAGAAATGAATCGATATTCACTTACAACAGGCTAACATCTAAAGATGTTTTCAGGTGTCTCAGATGCCTGATTTCAATTGTAGAAACATATCACTCTGAAGGGTTTGATTTTGGAATATTGGTTCAAATATGTTCAGATTATAAAAATAGCCTGCGATGCTCAGTTGGACCAAGACGTTGTTTCAGATCCGATTTACTAAAACAGAGATCATTGCCAAACTAGCGAAGAGGAAGTCGGGTATTAACAGGTCTTTCAGCTGTGGGATTTTCTGATTTTTGATTAAAGAAAGTGAAAGTTGCCATAGTCCCAAAGACGGCTCCCTTATTTGAGAGAACTGGTGATAAGTTTAACCTGAGGGTCACTACAATTCAGGTGAGATTGAGAAGATAGGGCCTTCCTGGTGACCTCAGTCAGTATGGGAATCTGCATTGTAAATGAGCTGTCCAGCCAACTGTGCAAACTGACCCCCATTGTTGGCTGACAATTTAACGCCAGTAGAGAAATGTATCTTTCAGCTTTTGGAGAGCTCAGTCGTTCTTCAGGTTCTGTCAGTGAACATTGTGAGGTGACTTAAACCTCATATTCTTGAGTTTTTAATGAGTAATTTCCAGGTTCAGAGTTTTCAAAAGAGTTAGTGAGTATAGGTCATTTATTGTTGAACAATCAGGACTTAATAGCTTTATGTTGTAAGGTAGTGAACCTGGTTGAGCTAACTGTTTTAATGTGCTTCATGTTTACCTTTAAATACGATTAATTGATTGAACTATAAGTCAGCCTGTCTTATTGAGTGATTATTCCTTCTGTTGAAGACAAGGAAGATTCACCGGATTTAATGTTAGTGGGTGAAACCTAAATTTGCTTGGCAGTATGCCAGACGATGTGAGAGAAGCCATATCATCTATAATCAACAAGTTACAGTTATAATGTTCAAAACCTTTCCATCATCTACAAAGCACAAGTTAGGAGTGTGAACACTCTGCATTTGTCTGGAGTGCAGCTCCAACAACACTCAAAGTGCTTGACACCATTAAGGACAAAGCAATAAAGGTGAATGGTACCCCATCTAAAACCTTCAACATTCCTTCAAGCCACCTCAGATGCACAGTGGTAGCAGTTTATACCATCTACAAGATGTACTGCAACAACTTAGTGAGGTTGCTTTCCAAACTCACACCTTTAATTATCGTCTCAAAGAATAGTGGCAGCAAATGCAATGGAACACCACCAGCTGAAGCCCCTCACCCTCCTGACTTGGAGGATTATCACCATTCCTTCACTGTCTTTGGGGTGAAGTTCCTGAAACTCCCTCCCTAACAGCATTGTGGGTGGCTCTACACACCAAGTGCTTCTAGAAGGTACTCACCACTACCTTCTCGAGGGCAATTAGCGATGGACAATAAATGCTGGCATAGTGAGCAACGTCCATATCTTATGAATACATTTTTAAAAATTAATCCTCAACTATACAAGACATTGCTGAGACCACACCTGGAGTATTGTGCACAGTTTTGATCTCCTTATTTGAACACAGAGGTAGTGGCATTGGAGGCAGTTCAGAGGAGGTTCGATAGATTGATCCCAGAGCTGAGGGGTTTGTTGTATGCAGAGAGATTGAATAGTTTAGGCTTGTACTCTCTGGCATTTAGGAGAATGAGGGGAGATCAAATTGAGGTATTCAAGATGATAAAATAAACATGGAGTGGATGCTTCCTCTTGTGGGACATTCTAGGTCACAGTCTCAGGGTAAGGGGGAGCAAATTTAAAACAGAGTTAAGGAGAAACTACTTCTCCCAAAGGGTTGTGAATCTGCGGAATTCGCTACGTCAAAGTGCTGTGGATGCTGGGACAGTGAGTAAATATAAGGAGGAGTTAGACAGATTTGAAGGGTTATGGGAAGAAGGCAGGAAAATGGGGGTGAGGAGCATATCAGCCATGATCAAATGGCGGAGCAGACCTGACGGGCTGAATGGCCTAATTCTTCTCTGATATCTTATGAACTTATGAGCTATTTATTTTGCAAGCTGATGGTTTCAAATAATCCGACTAGTTTATTAAATATAAATTGGGAATCAATACTTGACACTGGAGGAATGTCCAGCTTAGAATATTCATGGATGAAATTCGAGTTGCTCATCTAGTGAGTCACATTTATACACATGCACATCTGAGCAAGCATGAACTATTGTATAAATTGTTTCTGCCCGAAATAAACAGAGCACTTAAGATTCTGTAAGTGGCAACTTTTCAATTAATGTTAATGCAAGCACTCAATTGTGACTAGATAGGTGATTTCCTATTTTAAACATGGACGTGACCGTTTCTTTCAGTAGCAGATAAATGACACAAATGAATAAAGTATTTTCTCACAAGTCATATTTGTACAACCTGATAATTCTCCATATTAATGTTACAAATTGTTCCATATTACAATTGGAAAATTTCTTATACATTGATCAGACAAACAAGAATGTGACAAAAATAATCTTTGGTTTATTCGTTAAAATTTTTTTTAGCAAATTACAACATGCGAGAAAATTTGTTAAGAATTTTAAATTTTAGACCAATTTTTCAAATACCTAACTGGTATTCTTACTGGGAATTAATTTCCAAGTTCTAAAATTGTTTAACTGGAATAGGCTGTACATTCTTACCCAACTTCCAATACCAGAAGGAAAACCTTTCAGAGACAAAGCCTTCATCTCTTGCTGGAAAGCTTTGAAAGCAGTAACCACGTCCATTTCATATGTTTTCAGAAGTCTAACAACATGAGCAGTTCAATTCTCCAAATGCTGATACCACAAAGTGTCCATTTGACCTAGATTAAATGGTTTTAAGTACCATGGATACGTCTAGGTATGTAGGGAAGGCGATAGCCTGAACATTTCTTGACAATGGAAAGATTATCCCTCAGCAAGATTTAGTACCTCCAATGTACAGGAAGCCACAGAATTTACAAATGTTGCTTAGTGACAGTCAATTTGCTGTAGTTTGACACCATAGTTGCTGGAAAGTATTCCCAGTTGCTGAGCAACAGCACTTCTAAAAGTGAAGGGTACGGATGTAATTTAAAGGGATATTGCTGCTTTCCTGATGATTTCTAAGATTACTATTATATACATTTATTGTAGCATTTTTCCTCAGATGCAAACAAGGATAATCATTCATGAGTGCACCTTATGGATCCTCTTGGATCTGGTTTTCCAGCATTGGTTGTTCATTCTGTTACATCACTAGGATTGTAATACCATGAATGGCCCCTCCCTCCTCACCACAACTGTTCTAATTCTTCACCCTCATCCTGCCTCTCAGAAATAGCATCAGGGTTTTTAAAGTGACACCAGATCAGATGGGGGTTTTACATGTGAAAGATTTATCTGATTAGGTATGAATGCCTGACGTAGGCCATTGAACATACATGACCATAATTTATGAAGAGTTTTCTGTGTCTATTGTAAATAACACAGTTAATACTTAGCATGACTATATATGATTATGATTATGCACAATTATGTGATTTTCATTGTGATTATGTGTCTATTCAATGGAACACAACAGAGCTTTCCTGAATACTTCTATTTCCAACCTACCATCTCCTCTTTGTTGTTCTTTAAATTCATTCTGATGAAAAGTGATTTTGGATTATGCAGTTCAATGCACCCTTATTGCAGAACATGGCTTTTCAAAGTCACAATGGCTCCATCCCATCCTGACAAACTGTCTCACCAAAACCAGCAGCCTCATTCTGCCCCTTAAGTAGGTCATACCTCTGGCTTACGAGTCATTATTCTTCTGCTACCACCAGAAGTGAAATCTGACTCATGAACAAAAGTGACTTTTTTCTTTTCCCGCCTTGACTGATAAGTTCCATTTCTGATTTATTGAAAAAATTGAGTTCATTTTTAAGATGTGGGCAGCACTGCCAAAACCATATTTGTCTCTCGTTTATTCAGTTGTAGGTGTTGGGTTACCTACTTAGTGACTATATTTGTGTAAGTCCACTTCAGATTTTAATATGATTCAACCCTACCTGTATAATATGGGGCCTTAATCTCATGAGGCCAAGTTAGTTAAGAGTACCCTGGAGATAATGGTGAACTACTTGAACTTTTAGGGAAATCAATCAAGCTATTTATTTCTTGTGCCAATCACAATGAATCAAACTTATTGAATTCAATTTTACAATTTGCCAAGTTGATATTTGGTCTTCAGGCGCACTTACTTTAATCCTCCTTACACTTATCACGTCTGATAAAATGACCTTAACACAATTTGGATCAGTGGTGCTGGAAGAGCACAGCAATTCAGGCAGCATCCGAGGACAGGCAAAATCGACGTTTCGGGCAAAAGCCCTTCATCAGGAATAAAGGCAGAGAGCCTGAAGCGTGGAGAGATAAGCTAGAGGAGGATGGGGGTGGGGAGAGAGTAGCATAGAGTACAATAGGTCAGTGGGGAAGGAGATGAAGGTGATAGGTCAGGGAGGAGAGGGTGCCTTTATTCCTGATGAAGGGCTTTTGCCCGAAATGTCGATTTTGCCTGTCCTCGGATGCTGCCTGAATTGCTGTGCTCTTCCAGCACCACTGATCCAGAATCTGGTTTCCAGCATCTGCAGTCATTGTTTTTACCTCTTAACACAATTTGGCCCATTGTGCCTCTACCACTCTATTAGATTGTGCCAGTCTCCTGCCTTGTCCCCATTTTCTTGCACACCATTATTGTCCAAATCACTGTCCAACACCAACTTGAATGCCTGAATTGAACCTGTCTCCATCACATTTCCAGGCAGTTCATTCTATACCTTTTCTGCTTGCTGTGTGAAAAAGAGTTTTCTCACATCACCCTTACTTCATTTGCATGTCACTTTTAATTCATGATCTCTCATTCTTGTTTGATTTACAAGTGGAATCAGTGGCAGATTCTTCAAGTGGAATCAGATTCAATCTCTGTCCAGCCTTCTCATGATTTTGAAAACCTCAACTAAAGCTCCTCTCAGCTTTCTTGTCTCCAAGGAGAACAGTCCCAACTTCTTCAATCTTCTTCCCCAGAACTATATAGGGAATCATTTGTGTGTTCTCTCCAATGCATTCACATCTAACCTACAATGTGACAACTACAACTGTGCATAATACTTCAGGTGAGGTCTAACCAGTGCTCTGTACAAGTTCAACATTACCTACCAATGCCCCTATTAATAAAGCTGAGAATGTCATCCATTTTATTTACTGCTCTCTCCACCTGTCCTGCACATATACATCCAGGTCCCTCTCCTTCTGCACTCCCTTTAGAATTGTGCCTCCTATTTTATCTTTTCTTTTGGTGTTTTTCTGACCAAAATGTATCACCTCATACTTCTCTGCATTGAACCTCATCTGCTGCATATCCACCCACTTCACCAATTTGTCTTTTTGAAGTTCCAAACTATCTTCCTCACAGTTTACAATTGGTCCAATTGTTGCAAGCTTGAAATTGTCCCCGACACACCGAGATCCAGAGCAGTAATATATATCAGGGAAGGCTAGGGACCCCAGTATTGACCCCTTGGGGAACTCCACGACAAATGTTACACCAACCAAATAAATATCCATTGACTATTACGGTCTGTTTTCTAACACTCAGTCAATTTGGTGTACACATTGTCACTGATCCTCTTACACCATCACCAAGTCTACTGTGAGTCATTGTGAGTCACAAGACCTCCTGGAAATCCATGCATACCATGTGAAAAGTGTTACCCTCATCAACATTTTCCATTACCTCTTCAAAAAACTCCAGCAAGCTAGATAGATATAATTTCCCCTTTAGAAATCGATGCTGACTTTTCCTAATAAACTCACCGTTTTCCATATGACTATTGATTCAATCCCAACGATTGGTTGCCAAAGGTTTCCCCACTACCTAAATTAAACTAACTGTTCTATAATTGCTGAGATTATCCTGACAATCTTTTTTGAACAAGGCCGTAATGTTGACAGTTCTCCAGTCTTCTGGTATCTCCCTGCAGTCTAGGGAAGACTGAAATATAATGGCTCATGCCTCCGCAATTTCTACCCTCACTTCCTTCAAAATCTTTAGATACATCTCATCTGGTACCAGTGTTTTGCTAACTTTAAGTGCCAACAATCTATCCAAAACTTCTTCCTAATTAGTTTTGATATCTTTGAGTGACAGATTCTTTCTGTGTCAATGTGGCCTGAGCAGCATTCTCCTGTTTTGTAAAGACAGATGGAAAGTACCATTTTACACCTCATCCATGACCCTGCCTTCATCTGTAAATCCCTGTTTTGGTCTCTTTCTTTAAGTATTCTCTTACCTTTTATACGCCTTATAGAAGACTTTGGTATTCCCCTTCAGGTTAACCGTTTTCTCATAGTTCTTCTTTGCTTTCCTTGTTTGGTGTTTTTTTTAACTGGGACACCACACCTTTAGGATTGACCTTGGAGGGAATGCACCTAGGTTGATAAAAATGATACCTGGATTTCAGGGGTCAAGTTATGAGGAGAGATCGTACAAAGTAGGTATGTTTTCTCTTGACTTTAGAAGGTTAAGGTGTGATATGACCAAAGTTTTCAAGATATTAATAGGAAAAAATAAGGTAGATAAAGATAATTTATCTCTACTGGTTGGACATTCTAAAACTAGGGCCAGACCATTCAAAAGAGATGATAAGGGGCACTTCTCTACACAAAGGGTGGTAGATGCTTCACAAATGGCAATGGATGCTGGATCAGTTGTCAAGTTTAAATCTGAGATAGATAAAGTTTTGTCAAGCAAAGGTATTAAGGAATATGGGCCAAAGGCAGGTATACAGAATTCAGTACAGATTAACCATGATCTCATTGAATGACAGAACAGGCTTGAGGGGCTGAATGGCCTACTCTGTTCCTGTGTTCCTAAACTTACAGCATTCCTGTTGATTTCAATGGTATTTTCTGCGATAAGCAAGATTCCGCAGCACAGACATCACGTCATGGTGGCTGAGGTTGAAATGTGTTTGGCCGAGATGGTGCCGACAATGAAGGAGTTAAAATTAACAATATCCATAGAGAGGCTGAAGCTGCTTTGAGATCTTTGGAGGCTCAAGCATCAATGGAGGAGATTAGACATTAGACCAAACTGAGATAGAGGCTCCCCACACGCATTCCCTCGATACTACAAGGAAGGAAGTAGTAACGCTGTTTAGATAGTCTATGGTGAGCGAGCAGATGATACCCATGTGGGAAAGTATGACAGGAAATACAAGGAGGAGGCACAGATGTTCAAAGAAGTCCACAATGGCACAAACAAAGGCTTTAGGGTACAGCAGTAACCTGACACAATTGGAGGAGAATTTGTATGTGTACAAGTAAGCTGAAAGTGAGGACTTGGTCTTCATATCCCTTGATCTGGTGAAACTGTTTGACGACTTTGTTCTCCCTTCTCCAAATCAGCAGGAGCAGGCAGCTGAAGGACTGTGGTACAAGAGAACCTTGAGGAAGCTTCATAGTGACAAAGGAGAAAATGAAGACTGCAGATGCTGGAGATCAGAGTCAAGAGTGTGGTGCTGGAAAAGCACAGATGGTCAGGCAGCATCCGAGGAGCAGGAGAATTGATGTTTCAGGCAGAAGCCCTTCACCAGAAAGGGCTGACAAAGGGTTTATGCCTAAAACATCGACACTCCTGCTCCTCGGACACTGCCTGGCCATCTGTGCTTTTCCAGCACCACACTCTTAACTCATCGTGACAAAGTTCAGTTGTCTTTCTTTGACATATAGGATCATATCATCTGGATTTGAGAATTGAATTCATTCTTAACACGAGGACTGTGGGCTGTACAGCCTGGGCTGAAGAGGCAGTGAAACAGATTGATGCATGGCAATCTCAGATCTGTTCCTTGCTGTCCTAACTCCTTGGTAATCCTCACAGCCAATCCCGTTTGAGGGATGCTCCCTTTCGAGTGATATTGGAATCTTGCCAGGGCTGGGCCCTTTAAATGAGACTGCCCTGTACCAGCCCGACTCCCATTGCTGTCAGGCACAGGGGTCCTGTCCAGTGTGATGGCCCTTCCTTCTCACCAGGTGTTATACTAGCTGTACCACATGGAGGAGCAAGGTTCATTCAGGAAGGAACTCAGTCTTATGTAGAGTGATAGGGACATGCCCTACAGTGGGACTGAAATTTGGCAAGGTAGAAATATTGTGCCTAATTAATGTTAGTTTTAACATGAACACCTTGCTGAAGAGTGGGAGCTGATCAATATTGCTTCCAAATCCTGGTCTCTGCATTGTAAGGTCAGAGATCCCTTCCCATGGTTACATCAAGCTCTGCCTTAAATTCTTCAATCACACTTTCCTAGGTTTTTCGAAGATCATGACTTGATTGAAACTCCAAGGGTTTATAGTGTGAGGTGTCGAATGTATTGAGAGATATCCTGATACCCTTGGAAAGTCTGCATGGTATCCAGACTAAGCAGCAAATACAAGGTTGGCAGACGGAACTCTGAAGTCTTTGAACTTTCTCCACACACACAAGGAATATCAGGACCCTGGAACTGATCGAGTAGCCGGGTAGCAGGCTGTTCCTTTACCCAGCCACAATGTCACTGAACTTGAAGGCCCATGCCAGTTGTCTCCTTCAGGTCAACTTCAGGCCTTGCTACAGCATCATGTGTCACAGGTAATGGTGCTCCCACTCAGTGTATGGAGAGAGCTGCCTCATCATTGCAGATAAGCAATTTCAGTGGCAAAAAGGGTTGCCTCTAACTAATAACAGCAATAGATTTCCTTCAATCTGTCACTGTCATGGAGCAACTGGAGGAAATGTCTCTAACCTCATTTCAAAGATGGACATTGGCGATTGGAAATGACCCAGAGGAGTCAGCTAGTTTCTGGACCCCACCACCAGATATATTTTTCCCTCCCCACCCCTATCAGTGTTCCGGAGAGACCGTTCCCTCTGCAACTCACTCATTAGATCCACCACCACCATCACCCCCAGCACCCCCCCACCCCACCAGCCCACACCCCACTCCCTGCCACTGCAAGAAGTGAAAAACTTGCGCCCACACCACTCCACTCACCTCTGTCCAAGGTCCCAAAGGATCCTTCCATATCTGACAGAAATTTATCTGTACCTTCACCAATGTCATCTACTGTATCTGTTGCACCCGATGTGGTCTCCTCTACATTGGGGATACAGGACACCTACTTGTGGATCAGTTCAGGGAACATCTCTGGAACACCTGCACCAACCAACCCCATCACCCTGTGGGTGAACGCTTCAATTCCCCCTCCCATGCCCTGGGCCTCCTCAATTGCCAAATCCTTACCCCCTGATGCTTGGAGGAAGAAATTTTCCGCCTTGGGACCCTGCAACCACACAGGATTATTGTGGATTTCACTAGTTTCCTCATTTCCCCTCCCCCACACATTATTCCAGTCTCAAGCTTCCAACTGGGTACCACTCTCCTGACCTGTCCATCACCTAATCCCTCCATCCGCTCCACCCTCCTCTCTGACCTATCACCTTCTCCCTCACCTTCATCTACCTATTGCATTCTCAGCTACCTTTCCCCCCAACCCCATCCTCCTCCCGTTTATCTCTTAGCCCCCGGCCAACAAGCCTCATTTGGATGCTGCCTGACCTGCTGTGCTTTTCCAGTACCACACTCTCGACTCAGTTTTTACTCGCACCAAGAAGACAATGATGTTGAGAGTTGTGACCTGATAAGCCACAGGATTGTGACTAAAAGTGACTTTCTGGTAAAGATTCCTCACTATTGGATCCCAGTCCATCACTGGAAGGATCTGGGATGACCTGATTAGTCTTTGGAGGGAGGTGTCATCCAAGAGGAGTGGAGAGTGTGGTGCTGGAAAAGCACAGCTGGTCAGGCAGCATCTGAGGAGCAGGAGAATCGATGTTTCAAGCATAAGCTCAGGAATGAGTCTCATTCCTGATGAAGAGCTTATGCTCGAAACGTCAATTCTCCAGCTCCTCAGATGCTGCCTGACCAGCTGTGCTTTTCCAGCACCACACTCCTGACTCTGATCTCCAGCATCTGCAGTTGTCACTTTCTCCCAGTCATCCAAGAGGAGTCAAGACAATGTTCCTCTCCCATTATCCTCATGAGAAAGATGGAAAATTGAGGATCCAATTATTGGGCACTCAGTGTAAAACCAGCAAGGATGCTTACCTTCTGCCTAGGATTGAGGAGATATTATTAGTTCACAAAGGTGCAAAATATTTCAGCTTTGATAAACGGTCAGTTAGACGCAAAACGTCAGCTCTTTTCTCTCCTTACAGATGCTGCCAGACCTGCTGAGATTTTCCAGCATTTTCTTTTTTGGTTGCGAAATATTTCTGTAGTCTTGACTTGGCCCAAGGTTATAACCAGCTACCCACTACTGAACAAGACAGCATTCCAAAGGACAGCAGATTTCTTTTCTTAAACAGCATTAGAGAACCCAATGGATTTTTGCAACAATCAATGGTAGTTTTCTGGTCACCATTATTCTGACTAGCTTTCAAATCCAGATTTTATTAATATTAATTCATTTAATTTAAAGTCCACCAATCATTGCATTAGGACTTAAACCTGTATATCCAGAGTATTAATCAGATTTTTAGGAATACTCATCCAATGATATTGCCACTACACCAATCAATGTTTGGGGAACAAAAATCTGAAAGAACTGCGGATGCTGTAAATCAGAAACAAAAACAGAAACTGCTGGATACACTCAGCAGATCTGGCAGCAAGTGTGGAGCTGTGTTTCAGGTCCAGTGACTCTGCTTCAGAACAGATTGTAGTTAGGGAAAGGCTGGTATTTGTGCAGCCGATAGGGTTGGGGAAGGGAGAAGGAGGAAACGATAGGTGGAGATACAGCCCAAGACAGAAAAGCATTTGAATAGACAAAGGAGTGGATAAAGGTCAGCCGAGGGGGCTATCAGCAGCAGACAATGTGGTAGTAACTCATGTAATGACAAGACCCAGTGTGTGGAGATAGGAGAAAGACATGGGGAAATGTGCTCAAGCCCTAAAACTATTGAATTTGATATTGATTCCAGAAAGCTGCAGAGGTCCCAAGCGGAAAATAAAGTGCTGTTCTTCCAGCTTGCACTGATCCTCACAGGAGAACTGCAGCAAACTCAAATCAGAGCTGGTAGCCAGGGAACAAAATGGTGGGTGGAAGTAACAGGCAACTGGAAGCTCAGGGTCATTTTTGCGGAAAGAATGGAGGCGTTTTGCAAAGTAGTCATCCAGTCTATGCTTCGTTTCCCCAATGTAGAGGAGACCACATCATGAGCAGCCATGCTTGGTGAATGTTTCTGGAAGTGAATGAATGACTTCCAGGTGTGTAACGCCTTATACTGTCTCACAATATCCCAAGGCACTTTACCACCAATAAACTATTTTTGAAATATAATCGCTATTGTAATGTAGGAATATTGGTGCATACAGCCAGCTTCTACAAATAGCAATTAAATAAATATTTTGGTGTTGAATAAGCAATAAATGGAGGCCTCAACTGAAGACATAAATAATGACCATCTGAATTAAAGTTTGTGTGTGACCCAGGGAGTCATGTCACACCCACTGTCAATATCTTCATGGTCAGGAGGGAGCAAATCTGATGAAACAACCACTGACAGATCCCACCAACAACTAAACTGACGCAAAAACACAAATGTTATAAAAGTTGAACTCCACAGGTGGTTCAGGCATTTGAGGCAGCGAATAGGAAAGCCACATGTATCAGCAATATTTCAGGCTTGATCCAAGACTATTTCAGTTGGAGGTAGTGGGTGCTGTATTTTTTCAGTTGAAATCATCTCCTGGTTACTATGGTGGCTTGATGGTTAGCACTTCTACCTCACAGCGTCAGGGACCCAGGCTCAATTTCATCCTCAGGTGACTGCGTGGAGTTTGCACATTCTCCCCATGTCTGCATTGGTTTCCTCCCACAGTCCAAAGGTGTGGAGGTGAGATGGAATGGCCATGTTAAATTTCCCATAGTGTCCAGGGATGTAAACTAGGTGGATTAGCCATGGGAGATGCAGGGTTACAGGAATAGGGTAGACGGGTAGGCCTTTGTGGGATAGTCTTCTGAGAATCAGTGTGAACTTGATGGGCTGAATAGCTTGCTTCCACACTATAGGGATCCTATGGTCATAGGTTCTTGTCTGAAGTACTTTTGTGACAGATTGCAACTAGTGATGCCCTTCAGAAATGTGGGGGAATCTCAGCTTTTTATTCTATTTATAAATGACTTGGGCTGAAGGACTAAGTTTACTCAGGCATTGTAAATCATATGGAGACAAACAACAAATTCCTAAAGAACTCTAATAGACTAAACTTCATTTGCAAACCTATCAAATGACAAAGTGCCATTTGTATTTTCCAAACGGCAAGAAGCTTGGAGATATGGATGAGCGGTGAGATTTGTGCTGAAATCAGGAAAAGCTTAAAATACGTGTTAATGAAATTTTACCTTTATCTCAAGCACGGTGGCTCAGTGGTTAGCACTGCTGCCTCACAGCACCAAGGACCTGGGTTCAATTCCAGCCTCAGGTGACTGTCTGTGTGGAGTTTGCACATTCTGCCCACGTCTGCGTGGGTTTCCTCCGGGTGCTTCAGTTTCCTCCCACAATCCAAAGATGTGCATGTCTGGTGAATTGACCATACTAAATTGCCCATAGTGATAGGTGCATTAGTCAGAGGGAAATGGATCTGGGGTCCAGAGGGTCGGGGTGGACTGGTTGGGCTGAAGGGTCTGTTTCCACACTGTTGGGAATCTAATCTAAAACAAAGCAGACTGGAATGTTAACGATTGATCGTTGTGTTATAGCTATAAACATTTCTGGTGAGATTTTATTTAATATATTGGATTTAGTTTTGGCCACTGTATGTATCAGGAAGGATTTATTGGACTCAGGAGTTCAGCATAGAGTCCCTACAGTGTGGAAATAGGTCATTTTGGCCCAATAAGTCCTCACTGACCCTCTGAAGAGAAACTCACCCAGACCCATTCCCTACCCTATTTCTCTACATTTACTCCTGACTAATGGACCTAATCCACACATCCCTGAATATTATGGGCAATTTAGCAAAGCCAATTCACCTGACCTGCCCATCCTTGGATTGTAAGAGGGAATTGGAGCACCCGGAGGAAACCCACACAGACATGGGGAGAATGTGCAAACTCCACACAGACGGTTACCCGAGACTGGAATCAAACCCAGATCCCTGGTGCTGTGAGGTAGCAATGCTAACCACTGAGCCACCATGCCATTCACTAATCAATTCAGTTGAATGAAAATGGATTAAATTATGTGGATAGGTTGACATATTTGATATCAGGTCGCTTAAATGTACAATGTGATTTTTGAGAAGATTTTTAGCTCAGGTTGAGGTTCAGGTTGTAAGTTTGCTCACTGAGCTGGTAGGTTTGTTCTTAGATGTTTTGTCACCATGCTAGGTTGATTATCAGAGAGCCTCTGGTGAAGCGCTGATGTTCTGTCCCGCTTGCTATTTATGTGTCTTGGTTTGTTATGGAGGGTGATATCATTTCCGTTTTTTTCTCAGAGGTTGGTAAAAGGGGTCCAAATTGATGTGTTTGTGGATGGAGTTCCGGTTTGAATGCCAGACCTCGAGGAATTCCTGTGTGTGTCTCTGTTTAGCCTGTCCTAGGACGGATGTGTTGACCCAGTCAAAGTGGTCTCCTTCTTTGTCTTTGTGTAAGGATACTATTTATAGCTGGTCATGTCTTTGGTGGCTAGTTGATGCTCATGTATCCTGGTGACTATTAGTCTGCCTGTCTGACCGATGTAGTGTTTGTTGCAATCTTTGCAGGGTATTTTGTATATGATGTTATTTAAATGGGACACAACACACAACCCAGGAACTACGAGCAGCAGAAGAAAAATACCTGCACAGTTTATTCATGAACAATGGGTACCCGATAAACACAGTCCGCCAATTCTTAAACAATAAACCCAAACAAGAAGACACAACATGCCCAGAGACTCTAGCCACATTCATACATTAAAGACATCTCAGAGATGACTACCAGACTACTCCGACCCTGGCATTGTGGTAGCCCACAAACCAACCAGCACATTAAAACAGCTACTGATGAACCTAAAGGACCCTGTACTAACGAACAGCAAATTGAATGTCAAATACAAGATACCCTGAAAGAATTGTAACAAACATTACATCGGTCAGACAGGCAGACTAATAGCCACCAGGATACCTGAGCACCAACTACCCACCAAAAGTGGCTAAATATACAATGTTAAGAGTGATCCAGTTGAGATGTTGAAGATGATTAAAGGATTTTAATAGGGAGAGTCCAGATCAAGGGAACATAACATTAAAATTAGAGCTAGGCTATCTGGGCTGTTATTAGGAAGCTCTTTCTTCACAGAAAAAGAAATGGTAATCTGGAATTCATCTCTCCACCCACCATCCCAGCTCCTCATATGTATTGAAGCTGGGTCAATGGAAAATTTTAAAGCTGATCGATTTTTGCGAGACAAGAGAATTAAAGGGCAATAAAGTTTATGAATCCAAGTCAGGTATCCAACACTAAGATAAACATCAGCTGCGGTACAATTGAATGGCAGAACTGACTAATGGACTGAAGGGCCTACTACTGTTCCAATGTTCCTTTCCCATGTAAATGTCAAAGAGAACAGGATGGAGCAGGACCATGATCAGCCACATGAGAGGAGGGTCACATGAAAAGCATGCTCACCCTCATTCTCAGAGCTTGAACTTGAATACTTGTCTCTACAGTGAGGTACTGCTGAGCCCCAGCATCTGTTGGACGAGAGCCATTAGGCTGAAATTCTTCCAGGGTGATAGCACATCAGCATCCTGCTTTATTTCTGAAAAGTGTTGAGACATCACTACCGTTTTATGTCACTGCCTAAATTGAATTCCCTTTCCTCTTTCTCAAGAAAAGGAGAAAGTCAGTGAAAATTAGAAAGCAGGTGCATTGCTGAATCAAAGTTTCACATGAAGTGTAGACACTTTATCATCACATGAAGGTGGAGTTTGAATGAGTGACATCATTATCAGATTAAGATCAATGTCTGGTAATTGATTCCACTTTCAATCATCAAAAATTCCAACAAATGGTTCAAAGATATAAATATGGATGTTGTGCTGCTGTCACTAGACATTTGAAAGATTTACTGACAGGAGGATTCAAGTTTTAATTACTGATTCACAATGAAACTCACAGCAGGTAAACTTCAAAATTTATTTAATATTATTTCAGCTATATGTAATCTTTAACATTGGTTGTAACATTTCATTTGTTTAACACATATTCAATGTGTCATTCCAGAGATATGGCAACTTAGCTTTATTTTATTGCTCAGTGCAATTCATTGTGCTCCATTGCCCTTGAATAAAATCATGTGCAGAACGGCTGAAATCCTTGAACCTCAGAAACTCTTAGATGACCTTGTGAGTATATTTTAAGGTGCTTTGCAACTTTTTCTCATAATTTCTTATGAGACTTATAGTCAATGATGAGGACACCAAATTATCGTGCGTGGTTACTTTACACCAAGTGTAGAGAAAATGCATACAGGATGTTCTTCTAAACTTATTATAGTACTTACTTATTTATTATTAAAGTATATTGTTCTTTAGTTCTGTACTATTTTCCAGTAGAATTATGTCTCCTCATTAAAATTAATTAAATAGAATCAGCATTCTTTGGTATTGTACATGTATTCATAAGTCACACCAAGACATATAATCTATTAGCATAAATTTACTTTCAACACAAACTTTATTGATTGACACTGTCTTGTTTGGAGTCAATACTTATATTTAGAACACTGTATGGAATTTCTGGACTAACTTCCTTTATTTAGTCTGCCACGTATGTGTTAAGTTCTGCCAAGGTATTTTAATAGTGACATGTTATTTTCTTTGTTCACTCTATTTTAAATAGACTAGGCATCTTGGACTAAGTTCCAAACATTTGAATGAAAATAATCAAAGAAATCCCTTGACCATTCCAGAATTAGATGATGTGGATTCAATGGATAAAACTAGACGTCTACAAGAGTTCTACAAAGCCTTCCAACGTTTAAAATTGCACTTTTCTATGTTGTCTGGAGACAATGCAACATTGAGAGATGAATTGAGGTTTCATGAACGTCAAATTTGGACAATTGTGGACATGTTCAATAAGTCATTACATACAACTCCTCCCCCTGTGTCCATCACAAAGACACAAATAGAATCTGAGTATGAAAAGAAGCTATTCACCTATAAAGTAGTCGATCAGTATGTGCGTCTGTTGAATAAACTGAAAAAACATTTCTGTTTTAAGAAGTCACACTGATAATTTTTATTTGAAGATCAAGTTCTTAAGCCCTTTTATATTTACTGCTAAAGTCTTATAGCAATTGAGTTGAAAAAGTTGCTGTTTAGTGATCAGCTGTACTGTGTATTGTACAATGTATCATAATATTGCGGAATGTCAATCATGTTTAAATTAACTTGACTTTCTAAGGCCAAAAAGTCCTGTTGCTGTGAATAATCATTTATGTTACTTGGCAGCTGCTTGTAAATCGAAATTCAGATCAGAACACAAGATTTTCTTTTCTTGGAAGCTACTTTTTTTTAATATTAGTTTCTAACTGTTCAGTTATCATTGTCTTGTGGTTTAAAATCAATTAAGTATGAGATGCAATATAGATATTGCATTCATTACAGACACACTATTTTGATTCCATGGTACACAATCTTTTTATTTATATTACTAATTTTTATTTATTTATTTATTTGCGAGTATTCCTGTTGCTCTAGTACTGCCTGGCAGCAGGTAGCTGTTTGGCGGTGGAGGTGATGTGGAGCAGGGGGAAGTGTCACATGAAGTAAATTACTCTACATCCAATTTTGCCCTCCATCTTCAGATGGGGACCCTCAAACCTATTGACCTAACTCAGAACTGATAAAGTGCAATGTGAGGCAAGGGAAAGTGTTATGTTACTCAATTGTTTCGATTTCATGACTAATTATTTTACATGCTCATAACTTATATGTTAAATTAGTATGTAGATAAAATAGCTATTCAAATCTTATTAAAATGTATTTAATAGATTTTAGATTATTATTTATATTTCACTAAGTTATGATATTATCAGAAAACCTCAATTGTCAGACTTTGACATTATCAATTATCTTTTGTTGATTTCTCTACATTCAGTTGTAAGTATCAACAAATTTAGCTGTAACCACAAGTATGTTCAGTTTTAAAGCCCAAGCCCAACTATTTTCTGTATTTACAGGTGATGTGGTCAGAATTTCAGCTGATGTTGGTTCCTCAGCCCTACTTTATGCAAAAAAATGAGAGTGATGTGTGAGAATTTGCACTTAATTATGATATGTTTAAAATTCTGTTGAATATGCCTGTATTTGAAAATATCTAATCACAAAACTACTTAATTTTGCACTGAAATGTGTTTTTGATAACATTATATTTAATATTTAATTGATGACAAATACAGATATTATTTTATATTGTTCACATTCCAGCTCATTAGCAACTGAAAAATAAATGAATTCTATTTTGGACTCTGGCTGATTTCTGTGTTCTGTGTTGTGAACTTAGCAAACACAAATGAACTGTTGAGTCTATTGCTTCTATCATATCATTAAAACATCTACACTAAGTTCAAGATGTCCCAGTAATGGAAGAATACCTACTTGGGATGGATTCCTGCCTCCTTGACATTGATATCATATCAGATCAGGTTTCCTGAGTTATGCTGATGTTTCTGTACGAAAGCACGTCAGAAATGGCTCTGTCCACCTGCAAGCATCAGTTTCGCCATTTGTAACACTGGGGAGAAGTTCAATTAAAAATACCTAGGAGGATTCTCATAATTACTGTGCCCCTCTCTTGCTTAATTTCTCTCCCAAGCTTACACTCCTTTTGTCTTTAAGTTTCCTCCCTTTGTGAATTTCAATCATGCACTTGCACGCAACAACTCCTTTAGCTGTTTCTGGACTGTGCTGATGGTTTCTCTTCTCCAGTTTCTGGTAAAGATAGTCTTACACAGTGGATATGTTCTGTAAGTACCTATAAATATACAGCTTCAAAGTAAAGCTTTAGAATAAAAGTTTCTGTGTAATGGAACACATTAACCACAGATAGTCAGTTTCCTTTCTGCTGAGTCTCTTGTAGCTGCACAGATGCAGCTGAAAACTGGGGATTGCTTTTAGCATTAAAACTCATTAAATAAAGTTATTTTATTATTTTCTAATTTCACTTTCTTTAGTCCAATCAAAACAATATTTGTATCTAACTTATTGGATAAATAATCCTTCAAGTTTGCTATTTCTACAGTTGAATTTAAAACTGCTAATTTCGTTGCTACACTTGGCCTGATTTACAATAGCAACAAACTATTAGTTTCATTTATTTACTTCACCACTGGAGTTGGGGTGACTGCTACCAGACTTCCTGGTCCTACCAGTGAGTGAGAGTGTAAAGCCTGCAATTAGGACACTAGCCACAGACACCCTCCCACACACCACCCTGAAACAAATAGGTCAACAGTTGTGTATATTTCGCAATCAGAGTAATGCACTAGAGGTGACGAAGCACCCTTCCTTTTGAACAAGTTACTCTTATACTTTCACAAGTGGCAAGAGTCTATAACCACTTGATGTACAGGGAGTTGCTTGTACCACCTTGCCTTCCTGACCTACCTGAGTTACAAATTCAAATTTATAAATTCAAAATTCTATGCCTCAGAATTAGCATAACCGATTATGCTGATAGCCATGGAATTCTGAGACTGTTGTAGTGTTCTAAAAAGCACAATGTGTGTGATCCTCATAAAAAGGCATTAGACATTCCTCGAAGAGACCTTTGTGCTGGGGCAGAGCAAGTTAGTTAGCAAAAAAAATCAAGTGTCAGATTATCAACTTACAACCTAATTATTGCTGCCAACTTTCTGAAGATTAAATACAACTGAAATACTCCTCTTCCTTTCCAACGAACCTCAAACTTTTTAGATTGAAGGAGTTTTTACAAATGAATGAAGAATTATTGCATAGGCAACTGAACCAAGTCTGCACCTCTCTACGTGGTAGGTTTGAAGCTGCTCTCCTTTTTAAATGTAGGGATGCACAGGGCTAGCACAGGAGAGGAATACCACTTGCTGGTCTAACTAGAAGAGGTGCTCGATTTTTGCACATTAGCAACTAGCTATGTTAACACTGTTATGATAGACATTGTCATGGAAACAATGAGGTGAGCTTTGGTCTTACTCCTCCAAGATCCAAAGCTGTTGTTCAGACCCATATACAATAGGATTCACAAACACTCATCTAAATTATAATTCAGACTATGAGTATTCAATAGTAAATGCTCCATACAAAGTGAGTCAAATTTATACTTCAATTCCTCTTTTAACTTTCTAATAGGACCATTCCAACCATGACATACTGGCCCACACCTCAATCACCTTTCCTTATGTATACAGGAGATGCAAAACTTGCCCTGTTTGCCTCCCTCCTTCTTTCTCACCATCTGAAACCCCAAACACTCTTTCAAGGTGAACCTACTTTCCTTGTGGTTTTATCAATTTAGCATACTATATTCATTGCTCACAGTGCAGTATCTCTTACATTGGTGAGACTAAATGTAAAATACATGGCACTTTATGGATTACCTCCATTCAGTCCACAAATGTGTCCCAAACTACCTACTGCCTGTCAATTTGATCCAGTGACCTGCTCAAACTTTGACTTTGTCTCCTATTCTGTTTCAATGATGTTCAATACAAGCTTAATGAACAGGACTTCAACTTTTGATTAGACACTCCAGACTTGCTAAACATTGGGTTCAGATCAGAAATGGCAGCTATTGGCAATGACTCTGTTATTGCCAATCCTCTAGACCCAGCTTCTGCTTCTTGACCTGTCCATTCCTCTCTGCTTTGCTCCATTATCACTTTTTTATCATTTAATCTCTCCTGCCTTCTACCTCATCACAGATTTCACATTTCGTTCCTTTCCATCTTCTCCAACTCCCCAAAACCATCTTTCACTGTCTCCTATGCTTGATTAAGATTTGTTCTATCTTTAACTTTTCCCAGTTATGTAAAGCCATTGACTTAAACCATGAACTCCGTTTCCCTCTCCACAGATGGTGTCTGACTTACAGTGTTTCCAATCTCTGTGGAGTCTATTGTGAGTTGCTTTTGTTAAGAATCACAGAATGGCTAAAGAACGCATTCAGCTCATCCATGTCTATTAAGATTAGAGTGGTGCTGGAAAAGCACAGCAGGTCAGGCAGCATCCGAGGAGCAGGAAAATCAACGTTTTGGGCAAAAGCCCTTCTTCAGGAATTTTGCCCAAAATGCCGATTTTCCTGCTCCTCAGATGCTGCCTGACCTGCAGTGCTTTTCCAGCACCACTCTAATCTTGACTCTAATCTCCAGCATCTGCAGTACTCACTTCTGCCTCATTCATGTCTGTGCCAGCTTTCTGCCTAACCATCTCACTAGTGCCAGTCCTCTGCCACTTCCCCATAGTCCTGCACACCTTTTGCCTTCAGATAATGACTCAGTTCTCTTTGGAAAGACATAATTGAATCTGTTTCCAGTGCACTCTCAGGCACGCCTTTCCTAGTCCTAGTGACCTACAATGTACAGAGATTTTTACTTGAAATCTATGCCTTCTGGTTCCCAAACAATCCACCAGCAAGAATAGTTTCTCCCTATCCCTCTGTCCAGACCCCTCATGGTCTTTCATATTTCTTTTCAACCTTGTCTTCTTTAAGGATAACAACCCTAGATGCACTGGTCATCCATAAGAAACAGCCAATAAAGTTGGTGAATATACTTACAGGTCTGATTTATCTTGTACAATTTGAAATGGAGGACCAGTGCAACCAATAGGTACATTTCCAAGTGTTACTTTTGTTCTACTGACATTTCTCACTTGCTTGTATGTGAAATTCTCATCCCTGGAACCATTCTTGGCAATCTTTTCTGCATTCTCTCTAATACTTTCACATCTTCCTAAGATGCAGTGCCCAGAACTGAACACAGTACTCCAGTTGAAGCTTTGTACAAGATAAACCCTGACTCTTGAACGCTCCATTATCCATACTATCAATCTATCCCTTTGATTTAACTGATTTGTCACATATCCCTCCATATACTCTTAATTTTGCTTTCCCCATTCTTCTGACTAAATGAACTACTTCACACTTCGCTCCATTAACTTTTCTCTGCTACTTGTCTACTCATTCTATCAATCTGTCTATAAGTTTCTGAATTTCAACCTCATCTGTGTTATAATGTGTACTACTTCCACATTTTATGTGATCTGCAAACCCTGTTCACTGATCCTAAGGGTAACCCCTATAAGACTTCCACTAGTTTAAAAACTGATCGATCATTACCAGGATCTGAAAGCAGGAAACACGAACAGTGCTTCGTCCGGAGGCTCACTGAAGATGTTACCTAGTATGGTGACAAAACGTCTGAAAATGAACCTTCCAGCTCAGCGAGCAAACCTACACCCAGAACCAGCAGCTGTTTCCTGTCACTCAGACAATTTTGTATCTAAGCTGCTCTTTTCCCTTTTATTCCTTAAACTGTAAAATGGGTCACAAGCCTATTGCCACAAGTGAGGCTCTTTGCTCAAATGCCTTTTTAAAGTCCGCATCAATAATGTTATCCTCATCAACTCTCTTAGTTAACAAAGCAGAAAATGCTAGCAAGTTAAATTCCCTTAATCTTCTCCTGCTGGCTTTCTTTAACAAACCTCCATTTGCCCAAATGACAGTAAGGTCAGCAGTTTCTTTCTCTAAAGTGCATTAGTGAACCAAATGAATTTGTTAATAACAATGACCATCACTAGAATTTTAATTCTAGGTTTCTTTTGGATTCAAATTTCACTACAAGTCAAGATTGGGTTTTGAACCCAGGTCCTCAGCGTGTTACAGAGGTCTTGGGAAATTACTATCCCAACAACAATACCATTAGGCCATCACCTCCCACAATGGCTTGCTTAACACCATTCCAAGGAACCTCTAGGACAGTGCGTATATATGATGGGTGACCAGAAGGAAGGTGTGAGTGGGATTGAATGATAACTGGGAAGAAGCACAAAAGCAACTAAGTTACTCAAATTACTTTACCAATTATTGAGTTACTCAATAAATTCACTTATGGTTGCTATTATAAATCATCTACAACCAAAATGTTTCTCACAATTGAATTCTCAATGAAATTGTATAAAAAACATAAGCATTTACAGACAAATCTTTTTATTGAATTACAAATGTAACATCATGCAAATTTGAGTCATACATCCAAACATGTTGTGTGTCAAATTATTTTAATATTTATCAAATGATTAAGTGGAAGTCAGGTTTGTGTCTTTCGGAACTGCTAGTATTTTGCCTAAGAGATTGTTGGATTGTGCTATTGGAGTAGCTGGAGGCTGTTGGGTCATCTGATTTTTTAATCTCTCTGTCAGGGCGCATACTGTAAAATATGATGCACACTAGACAACTATGCACCATGATTTCCAAAAATCGAGAGGGAAATACAGAAATTACTTCCTGCTGGCAGCTAACAATGGAAGTTAAATCAAGATAAAATGCTGCAGACAATTTGAAACATAAAAAAAAGAAAGTGCTGGAGAATCTCTGCAGGTCTGCAGCTTCAGTGGAGAAAGAAACAGAATTAACTTGCGAGTTTCTCATTTTATTGCAACTTTTAAACAAGATTAATTTGAGTCCATAATGGACTCATCTGCTGCCAGATCATGAACAAATACAAAAAAAATTGAATAATTATAAAACCACAGTTGGAAATACCATGCTGTACACTGGAATAACATTGAAACAAATTGATATCATATATCAGCTATCTGAAACCGTACACTTCTCCAGAATTACATTTCAACAACGTTGACCCATTAAGAATGTTAGAATCAGTCCTGTGGCCCTTTCCCAAATTTTTGATGCATTTCCAGGCACATTCAACTGATTCTTGGTAAATAGATTTGGTCTTACACTTCTTGACGTCAGTTTTAAATGTAAATGTTATGTCTTGAAAGCCCTTGATGGTTGTCACCTCATGAAACCTCAGTTTAGTCTGGTTTGTTTCCTTCTAGCAACAAAAGGTGCATTTCCTTGCCACAAAAATACTAATCTAACAATTTGCATCATTAACTACAATGCACATCACAATATTGAATCTTTCCAGATTCCTGGAGAAATAATCACCTCATACTGAAGTTACTGACTTTAACTATGGCAATTGCAAAACAGGTGGATGACATCCTATCTTTATTCTTCCCTGTCGTAATATACAAAAAGGTCAGCATTTTGTTCCCATTGCACCCATTAGTTTCCAGTCTCTAGTTCGAATGTTGGCATGCATCATAGGAAACTTTGAAGTTGTATGGATACCTCTACTGCCCATATTGAACAGTACCCATGTTGTTATGTAGGTACTGGAAAGATTAAATAACATGCTATAGGAGAATGCAGGAAGAATGCAGACCATTTGGGCATTCCCAAAAATTAAAACTATACCATTCAATTGGCCATATTCCCTCAATTGTAGCCAATTTGCTCCACATAATTAAATCAAAACCATTCACCTTGCCTTCTTAAATCTGAAGTAAATATTCCAGGGGCAATTGCATGCATTTTATCAGTCAAATGCATCACTTCCCTTAAGAACTTTGAATTGTTAATACCTTCACAATGACATCTCCTCTCCTAAGTAAATACCCTTAATCTTTTCAATTACTTCCCATTGCTCAGCTTCCTAAATTACTAGTTTTGAAAGAAGTATTTGAAAATGTAGAGGGGAAAGTCTGATGGCCTGTATCGCTTCTCTGTTGCAACATCTGATTTTATGTTGTAAATTGCCAACTATCTGAGGTCAAATTATTCAATTCAAATGTGAATGTCCTGAGAGTTTCATTTGCTCAATAGACAATTCTTCAAGAGTTTAGATGTGACATATTTGCATTCTAGCATCTACTCTGTCTTCCTCGGATTTACATTCTGTTTTCTCCTCGATCTTTTTGTTTTAAAGAATTTTTCAGCATGCTTAAGTAGTCCATCTGAGAATCAGAATGTGATACGTGATGGAGACATCTTGTACTGTAACAATAGAGTGTTGAAGCATGGAAACAGAGCCTTTGTCCAACCAGCCCATGCCGACCATAATCCCAAACGAAACTAGTCCCACCTGCTTGCATATGGACCATATCTCTCCAAAATTTCTTATTCATGTACTCATCTGAATGTCTTTTAAGCATTGTAATTGGACCTACATCCATCACTTCCTCTGGAAGTTCATTCCACATAAACCATTCTCTCTGTTAAAAAAAACCCTCATGTCTTTAAATCTTTCTCCTTTCACCTTAAAAATATGACCCTAGTCTTGAAATCACCCCCACCCTAAGGAAGAGACACCTGCCTTATCTATGCCCTTCATATTTTATAAACCTCTATAAGGTCACCCCTCAATTTCCAGTTTCTCATTCTCCCCTTTAACAATACAGGTCATTCTGCTGTAATGCATATTTCGTGAATGCAAATTCACTGTAACGCGATTGTTTCTAACTTTTAAAACGTATGTTGGTTGTAACGTGATTACATCACCAACACTTTATGCTTTAGAAACGGTGCTTAATGTTTCTATAATGTGGGGTTGCACAAGATCACATTATAGGAGAACTACTTGTGTGTTTCAGATGGTTTGAGATGTCCTTAGTGCTAGCATTAGGAAAGCAACATACTATCTTAGACGCACACCTACTGCCGCAGAATCTCCTGTTGGTGTCCTTGACAAGAGTGTCCTCTGTAACAATTATTCCTTTAAATTTTGTCAAACTCTGCCTAACATAAAATTCATTCTACATTTTCCAAGATCTGACTGCCTCCTCTATTTTCCACTGAGAGACTATCCTTTTCAGAAGTACCCAAAACTGAGTACCTGTTTAAGACAGGAATAGCCACAGGAGACTTCTGAACTAGCTTCTTACCTTATCTGACAGTCACCCTTCTATCTGACTTATCCTGCTGTGTAATCACTTCTTTAAATCTACTAACCATCTAACTCTGTGTCTTTTGTATGTCCTCAATGGTCAATACTGAAAGAATTGTGTCCGATTCACCTTAAAGTGCAGTTTTGTACAGTAGCTGTACAGAAGGCATAGATAAACCTGAAAATACAAATAACATGCAGCCTATTATTCCAGTTATCCATTTGATTTAATAAGCTTTTTTGAGTCTTTGACTTTTACTGACCTACTTATTTCATCACCTTCATAGGTCAGGACAATCACATGATATTTACCTCAATGGGAAACAACCTGTCTTCTGTTGCCCAGCAATATGTCAGACAGAAGTTTAAGATGTCAGTGATATTGACAGGGAAAATCCAGCACTTACATAGCCAACTTCATACGTCAGCTACATAATTCTTCATATATCTTGCACAAATTTGTTTCATTGTTGTGCTATTAATATTACCAAGCCAATAGCCAAACTGCAGTGGTGAGAGTTTCCTGTTTGATTTTACTGCAAATTCCTGGATACTGGTTGGTAAAGGCATATTTCAGGTTATTAGGACAACAGACCCTAAATTGAGAGCTGGACTAGGCCAAGGCAGCACATCTGGGAGAGAGATCCAGAGAATGTCTCTCCCCTTGTTAAAAATACATTTATTACTGACCAGTCAAAAAAAATCACACACTTCCAAGACATTTCGGGTGGTCTTTACAGAAAGGTTATACAGTAATTATTTTAATTAAATAAATTTATAACTGCCCTTTTGAGTTAATATTTTGAAATAAAAACTGATCAAATCCTTTGAATAAACATATTTGTTCACGTTAATCAGTTGCTGCTGATCTCGCATCAGTATAACATCCTTTTCCTCCCTTCATCAGCACATTACCTTATCATCACCACAGATCTTTGTGTGGATTACTCAGTGCTTGATTAACCCACAAATAGAAAGAGTAAACCAGTATAGGTGCTGCTTAGGCTCATGAATGTGCTCACTTGACAAATGATATCCACGGACTGATTCTGCTGGCCAGGTTCAGGATGTTGTCACCAGGAGTACTGGCTAGGAAATCTGATGACACACACTGCATTTGAATGATTAGACATTAAATGATTCTTTGGTCATTGCTTATTCCAAGGATCTGACTATGGAATTCAGCATCTGTGTATCATGCAATGCAAAATCTGATAAAGACAAAGACAGAAAATTGTTTAACATAATGACATCTCTCTGAGATCTCATTCTAAAACAAAAATAAAACTGCTTTTGTTTCTGCTTGTATCGCAGTTACTCGACCTCCAATATATTCTTTTCCAGAATGTGTTTCTAGCCTGCCAGAGTATGTGTTGGCTGACTTTAACTCACAATGCATCCATTCTTTTTATGTAGGGTAAGTACCTAGTCTCCACTTAACAGCACATGGGGAACAACCCATATGCTATTATTCCGTCGATATCACTGACAGTTTTAAACCTCAATATGATGTGGAAAATCCAGCATTTACACAGCTATAGAGTCATATAGTCATAGAGATGTACAGCACGGAAACAGACCCTTCAGTCCAACCGTCCATGCCGACCAGATATCCTAACCCAATCTAGTCCCACCTGCCAGCACCCGGCCAATATCCCTCCAAACCCTTCCTATTCATATACCCATCCAAATGCCTCTTAAATGTTGCAATTGTACCAGCCTCCACCACATCCTCTGGCAGCTCATGTACCACCCTCTGCGTGAAAACGTTGCCCCTTAGATCTCTTTTATATCTTTCCCCTCTCACCCTAAACCTATGCATTCTAGTTCTGGTCTCCCCCACCCCAGGGAAAAGACTTTGTCTATTTATCCTATCCATGCCCCTCATAATTTTGTAAACCTCTATAAGGTCACCCCTCAGCCTACGACCGCTCCAGGGAAAACAGCCCCAACCTGTTCAGCCTCTCCCAATAGCTCAAATCCTCCAAGCCTGGCAACATCCTTGTAAATTTTTTCTGAACCCTTTCAAGTTTCACAACATCTTTCCGAGAG
>NC_057734.1:26082211-26168499 GCF_004010195.1 Chiloscyllium plagiosum | reverse complement strand
GGTCACAGGCCTCCAGTTTGAAAAACAACCCTCTACCACCACCCTCTGTCTTCTACCTTTGAGCCAGTTCTGTATCCAAATGGCTAGTTCTCCCTGTATTCCATGAGATCTAACCTTGCTAATCAGTCTCCCATGGGGAACCTTGTTGAACGCCTTACTGAAGTCCATATAGATTACATCTACTGCTCTGCCCTCATCAAACGTCTTTGTTACTTCTTCAAAAAATACAATCAAATTTGTGAGACATGATTTCCCACTCACGAAAGCCATGTTGACTATCCCTAATCAGTCCTTGCCTTTCCAAATACATGTACATCCTGTCCCTCAGGATTCCCTCCAACAACTTGCCCATCACTGAGGTCAGGCTCACTGGTGTACAGTTCCCTGGCTTGTCTTTACCGCTCTTCTTAAACAGTGGCACCACGTTTGCCGACCTCCAGACTTCCGGCACTTCATCTGTGACTATCAATGATACAAATATCTCAGCAAGAGGCCCAGCAATCACTTCTTTAGCTTCCCACAGAGTTCTCGGGTACACCTGATCAGGTCCTGGGGATTTATCCACCTTTATGGATTTCAAGACATCTAGCACTTCATCCTTTGTAATATGGACATTTTTCAAGATGTCACCATCTATTTTCCTATATTCCATATCTTCCATATCCTTTTCCACAGTAAATACTGATGCAAAATACTCATTTAGTATCTCCCCCATCTCCTGCGGCTCTACACAAAACCGCCTTGCTGATCTTTGAGGGGCCCTATTCTCCCCCTAGTTATCCTTTTGTCCTTAATGTATTTGTATAAACCCTTTGGATTTTCCTTAATTCTATTTGCCAAAGCTATCACATGTCCCCTCTTTGCCCTCCTGAATTCCCTCTTAAGTTTATTCCTACTGCCTTTATACCCTTCTAAGAATTCACTCAGTCTATCTTGTCTATAACTGACATATGCTTCCTTCTTTTTCTCAACTTCTTTAGTCATCCAGCATTCCCTATACCTACCAGCCTTCCCTTTCACCCTGACAGGAATATACCTTCTCTGGACTCTCGTTAGATCATTTCTGAAGGCTTCCCATTTTCCAGCTGTCCCCTTACCTGCGAACATTTGCCTCCAATCAGCTTTTGAAATTTCTTGCCTAATACAGTCAAAATTGGCCTTTCTCCAATTTCGAACTTCAACTTTTAGGTCTGGTCTATCCTTTTCCATCACTATTTTTAAACTAATAGAACTATGGTCCCTGGCCCCAAAGTGCTCCCCCACTGACACCTCAGTCATCTGCCCTGCCTTATTTCCCAAGAGTAGGTCAAGTTTTGCACCTTCTCTAGTAGGTACATCCACATACTGAATCAGGAAATTTTCTTGTACACACTTAACAAATTCCTCTCCATCTAAACCCTTAAAACTATGGCAGTCTCAGTCTATGTTTGGAGTTGGAGGGTTGGATCTGGGATAAGGTTGGAGGAGAGGAGATGAGGAAACTTGTGAAATTGACGTTGATACTGTGCAGTTGCAGTGTCCCAAGATGAGGTGTTCTTCCTCCAGTTGTCAGGTGGCTTGGATTTGGTGGTGGAGGTGGCCCAGGACTTGCATGCCCTTGGCGGAATGGGAGAGGGAGTTGAAGTGGTCAGCCACAGGGCGCTGGGGTTGTTTGGTTCGTGTGTCCCAGAGATGTTCCCTGAAATGCTCCACGCGGTGGCATCCTGTCTCCCCAGTGTAGAGGAGACCACATCGAGAGCAACAGTAGATAAGGTGGGTGCATGTGCAGGAAAATCTCTGCTGGATTGGAAGGATCCTTTGGGGCCTTGGACTCGGGTGAGGAGGGAGGTGTGGACCCATGTTTTACATCTCTTACCGCGGCAAGGGAAGTGCCGGGAGTGGAGGGTGTGGACCTAACGAGGGAGTCATGGAGGTAATGGTCTCTGCGGAATGCTGATAGGGGTGGGGAGGGAAATATATCTCTGGTGGTGAGGTCTGATTGTAGGTTTTAAAGTCAATAGTAGGGAAAGGGGCTCAAATGTGGTATGTTTTTGAAGCATTCATATGGCAGCTCCAGTTAAGTTTGTGGGTCAATCATAATTGCCAAGTTTTGATGCTAACTTCGTGATATCACCCAACACAAAGTACGTTCATTTGCAGTATCTGCAGAATAATGGCCACAACAGTGAAATCTGATCCCTAAATTACAGGTAAAACTACCCAAAGTTGATGTAGAAAAATAATCTAAACTATTTAGCTATTTTACATCAACCTCCATTTTGTAAAACATACAATGAAAGTGTTCATCCTCTGTCTGATCATGACAGTGTCACAGGATACCTGCTAATGGTTACTTATAACCACAAAAGAAGACACTGCATCTTTAATGTCACATTTTCTATCGCTGGTGCTTGTTAGCAACACAGAAATGTATCAGTATTTGTGTTATCTTCAGATCTATTTCCTGGAAAAGTGAAGATGTGATCAAGCTGATAGGGAGTGTGAAACAGTGGAAAGAGCCAGTAATGTGATAATGTGTCAGATTATCTGGAACTATGGAATTCGAGAAAACAGGGTCTCCCCCTACTGAATTTTCAAAATGCCATATTTCTAATGTCAGACAGAATCATAAGGAATGAGCCAGAGTTTGGAGTTTCCCCTGTCACTCTCAAACTCAGATCAGTAAGTCATAGAACCATCCTGCAATGATGAGGCCATTCGGCTAATGTGTTATCCACTCTGGCCTGTGCTTTCACCCTAGCTCTGACAAGTTTCCCTTGGGTACGTTTACAATTGGCTTCCACAAAGCTTTGAGGAAACTGTATTTTAAAAAAAAATCTCCACCTAGTTTTCTTGCTAGTGAACTTAAATCGACATCCACTGGTTATAAAACCTCCAGCTAGTTTCTCCATACTTAGTTTTCAAAATACTTAATATTTTTGAATATTTCTATTGATACATTCTTGGAGCACAATCCCAGCTTCCTAAGTTTCTCTACATAGCTGAAGTTATGCCTCTTTGGCATCATTCTATTAAATGTCCTATTCAAGGACTTGGCATACTTAGACCATCAGACCACAGGATATAATATCACTCCTATACTGCACAGTCATAGAGACGTACAGCACGGAAACAGATCTTTATGTCCAACCCGCCTATGCCGACCAGGTATCCCACCTGCCAGCACCCAGCCCATATCACTCTGAACCCTTCCTATTCATATACCCATCCCGATGCCTTTTAAATGTTGCAATTGTACCAGCCTCCACCACATCATCTGGCAGCTCATCCCATACACACACACCACCCTGTGTGTGAAGAAGTTGCCGCTTGGGTCCCTTTTATATCTTTCCCCTCTCACCCTAAACCTATACCCTCTAGCTCTGGACTCCCCCACCCCAGGGAAAAGACCTTGCCTATTTATTCTATCCATGCCCCTCTTGGTTTTATAAACCTCTATAAGGTCACCCCTCAGCCTTGGTTTAATCAGCCAAGTCCTTGCAAATGTTTCCAAATGATGCCGTGTTAGCTAAAATAGCTCCTAATGATTTATAAACATTTACTATACATGCCTTGCTTCTGTATTCTATTCCACTTGGTGGCATCTTCTCAGGTTCACAACATGGATTAAAGCGAGAAATTTGGGACAATTATGTGAGAAGATCCGTGAGGCTATTTTCAATGTCGGGAGTAACAAGTGTCATTTTCTAACTAATTTTCAGACGTCAAGGTGAGACGCTTGCTAGAGAAGAGCCTATTATTACGGATTATCACTCATTATATCATAACATGTCAGATGGGATCAAGGAAAACCCAAGGCTCTCTATAAGTATATTAAGAGTAAGAGGATTAGCAGGGAAGGACTGGGACCCATTTAAGACCAAAGGGCCAATCTGTTGTGGAGTCAATGGATGTGGGTGAGGTCTTAAAAGAATATTTCTCATCTGTATTCACAAAGGAGAAAGACATTGTAGCCAGGAATGTTAGTTGGGATAGTGAGGTTCTAGAACACATTAAGATTAATAAGGAAGTGGTATTGAAATGTTTTGGTGGACATTCAGTGCATAAATGTCCATGGCCTGATAGATATATCCCAGGTTGCTATGGGAGAGAAGGGAGGAATTTGCTGGGGCTCTGACAGAGATATTTGATACTTTGCTGGCCACAGGCGAAGTGCTGGATGACTGGAGGATAGCTAATGTGGTTCCCTTGCTCAAGGGCATCAGAGATGGACCAGGGAATTACCAGTTAGTCTGACGTCAGTGGCAGGAAATTATTGGAAACACTTCTGAAGGGCAGGATTAATAAACACTTGGGAAGCCAGGGATTGACCAGCCTGAATGTCTTGGGGGGGTGGGGGGTGGGGGAGATCCTGTCTGACTAATTCAATTGAATTTTTGAAAAGATAACTAAACATACTGAGTCTAATGCAGGTGGTGTGGTTTTATGGACTTCAGTGAGGCCTTTGACAAGATCCCACATGGAAAGCTGGTCCAAAATGTAAGAGGCTATGGGATTCAAGATGAGTTGGTAAACTGGATCCAAAATTTGGCTTTGTAAATAGGTGGCAAAGAGTAATGGTTTCTGTGGTTGGAAGCCTTTGACCAGGGTATACCACTGGAACCCTTGCTGCTTATGTACTTTAATGACTTGGATGTGAATGTAGATAGAACAATTAGTGAGCTTGCAGATGACATGAAAATTGATGGTGTTGTTGATAGTGAAGTGGATGGTCCGATTGATCAGCTGGTAAACTGGGCAGAGCAACAACAGATGAAATTTAATCCTGACAAGTACAAGGTGATGTATTTTAGGAGGTCTAATAAGGGAATGATATACATACTGAATGGTAGGTCTCTAGGGAATACTGAGGTACAAAGGGACCTTGGTATGCAAACCCATGGATTACTGATGTCAGTACAGGGAGACAGGGTGATGAAAAAGGCATACAGGATGCTTGCCTTCATTAACCATGTTATCAAATATAGGAGCAAGGCAATTTTGATAAACTTTATATAAAATATTGGTTAGGCAACAGATGGAAAACCGTGTGCAGTTCTGGTCACCACACCATCGGGGGATTGCACTGGAGAGGGTGCAGAGGTGGTCGACCAGGAGGTTGCCTGGGAAACAAATTCTGCACTTTGAGGAGAGATTGGATTGGCTGGAAGGGTTTTCCTGGGAGCAGAAGAGGCTAAGGGGGGATCTGATTAAGGTGTACAAAATGGAGAGGCATGAACAGAATAGACGAGAGGGCATAGGTTTAGGGTGAGGATTAAGTGTTTCAGAGGAGATCTGAGGAGACGTTTTTTACCCAGAGGGTGGTAGAAATATCAAATGTTTTGCTTGAAAGAGTGGTTGAGGCAGGTACTCTTGCAACATTTAATAAGTATCTGGATGAGCACTTAAATTCACCAGGCACAGTAGACTACGGACTAAGTGCAGGTAAATGGGAATAATGTAGTTTGAAGTTTGTTGTTTGGCATAGACATAGTGAGCAGAAGCATCTGTTTCTATGCTGTAATACACTTTGACTCTATTAGCACCCTCATAAATAGTTAATCGCACCTCAATAATATATACATTCCCACCCACTAGATAGAAACTAGACACAGAGAGTTCTCAACATGTAAGTCAGAGTGGGTACCTAGTGAATCCAGCTCAATGGCTTGCTCATCCAGACCTCAGCACAGCACTTAAGAACTACTTAGATGAACAATTGAAACCTATAGCTCTTGTGGTACAGTGGCAGTGTCTTTACTTCTGAACCAGGAGGCCTGGGTTCAAGTCCCACTTGCTCCAGAGGTGGGATATAACATCTGAGCAGATTTATTAAGAAATATCTACAAAGTTATGGGCCATGTACTGGGGAATGGCTCTAAAGTAGAAGGTGCTTGGTGACTGGCACAGAACTGCTGGCCTGAGGGCCTCCTTTCCAAACTGTAAAACTCCATGAAGTTCTGCTCGTTGGCATGAGGAGCTGGGTCTCCAAATTAAGAAGCAGAATCTCCAAAGTAATAACCTCTGAATTATTACTTCCAGAGCCATGAGGAAACTCACCTTGGACAAATCCAATTAGAGATATGAATTCATGACTTAAAGAGGGGGATTGGAAAAAGGGGTTCCCATGCCTGGCCACTGATATCAATACTGGGAAAGGGAGGCTATACCATGGGATGGTCTGCACGTGGCCTATGCTGGAACTGGTATTGTACATACAACTCATAGATAGGCTGAGTAGCTTGTTTTGTACTGTCATGTCCACACTGGTCAACATAGATTGAGTAAATTAATCCCAGTTCCAGGTTTGACCCACAGCTGTGGAAGTTCCAGCAACCTGACTGAATAACTAAATGCTGCCTTAATGTTACAAGAGTTTCTGACCCAACCATCTTTTTCAGTGGTGAGTTCCAGACTCTTACTCTAAGTGCAAAACTTTCTCTTCAACTCACCTTTTAGCTTCTACCTTAAATCTATGCCCTCTTATCAACCCATTATTAATGGAAAAAGTGCCCAACCGCCCCGTGGCTGAACACTTTAACTCCCCCTCCCACTCCGCCAAGGACATTCAGGTCCTTGGCCGCCTCTATTGCCAGACCATGGCAACACGACGCCTGGAGGAAGAGCAACTCATCTTCGGCCTAGGAACCCTCCAACTACAAGGAATGAATACAGATTTCTCCAGCTTCCTCATTTCCCCTCCTCCCACCTTTTCTCAGTCCCAACCCTCAGACTCAGCACCACTTTCTTGACCTGACCTGCTACGCTTTTCCAGCAACACATTTTTAAGCTCTGATCCCCAGCATCTGCAGTCCTCACTTTCTCCTAGGTGATGCTGACAGGGTCATGGATAGCACGTTTAGTGAATTAATCACACTGCAGATTAGGATTGCTGAAGGAGAAAGGGAATGGGTGACCAAAATTCAGAGAAAGAGCAGGAAGGCAGTGCAGGTGCCCCCTGCGGTCATCTCCCTGCAAAACAGGTATACAGTTTTGGATACTATTGGGGGAGATGGCTCACCAGGGGAGGGCAGCAGTAGCCAGGTTCATGGCACAGTGACTGGCTCTGCTGTACAGAAGGACAGGAAAAAGAGCGGAAGGGGATTCAATTGTAAAGGGAGTAGGTAGGCAGTTCTGTGGTTGAAAACGAGACTCCTGAATGCTATGTTGCTCCCAGGTGTATGGGACAGGGATGTCTCGGATCAGTTGCAGAAAACTTTCAAGGGGGAGGGTGAACAGCCAGTTGTCATGGTGCATATAGGCACCAGTGATATAGGTGAAAAATGGGATGAGGTCCTACAAGCAGAACTTAGGCCTTTAGAAACCAAATTAAAAAGTAGGACCTCAAGGTAGTAATCTCACCACGTGCTCGTCAGAGTAGGAGTAATAGAATAAGCAGGATGAATGAATGGGTTGAGAGATGGTGCAGGAGGGACAGGTTCTGATTTTTGGGATATTGGGAGCAGGTCTGGGGGAGGTGGGACTACCACAAATTGCACAGTCTACACCTGGGCAGGACTGGAACCAATATCCTCGGGGTTGCTTTTGCTCACGCTGTTGAGGAGGGGTTAAACTAATTGGCAGGGGGATGGGAACCAAATGAAGTTGTAAATGGACAGTAAGGAGGTAAGGCACTAGATAATGAAGTCAGTGTGACGAAGAGGAAGAGTAGGCAGAGAGCAGACAATGAATGCAGAGGGACTGGTGGTCTGAGGTGCATTTGTTTTAATGCAAGAAGTATAGTAGGTAAGGCTTGGATTAGTACCTGGGAGTATGATGTTTTTCTTATAACTGAGACTTGGTTGAAGGAAGGACATGATTGGGAAACTAAATATCCCAGAATATCAATGCTTCAGATGGGATAGAGAGGGAGGTAAAAGGAGTTGCATTGCTGGTCAAAGAAGATATCACAGCTGTGCTGAAGGAGGGCACTATAGAGGACTTGAGCAGTGAGGCAATATGAGCAGAGCTCAGAAACAGGAAAGGTGTGGCAACAATGTTGGGGCTGTACTACAGGCCTCCCAACAGCGAGTGTGAGATAGAGATGAAAACAGATTATGGAAAGATGTAGGAGCAACAGGGTAGTGGTGAGAGGAGATTTTAATTTTCCCAGCTTTAACTGGAATTCATTTAGTGTTTGAGGTCTAGATGGAGCAGAATTTGTAAGGAGTATCCAGGAGGGTTTTATAAAGCAGTATGAAAATAGTCCAACTCGGGAAGGGGCCATACTGGATCTGGTGTCAGGAAATGAACCTGGCCAGGTTGTTGAAGTTTCAGTAGGGGATTACTTTAGGAGTAGTGATCATAATTCCATAAGTTTTAGAATACCCATGATTAAAGATGAGTGTGGTCTTAAAGGAAGAGTGCTAAATTGGGGGAAGACCAACTATAGCAAAATTCAGCAGGAACTGGGGAATGTAGATTTAGAGCAGCTTTTTGAAGGGAAATCCACATTTGATATGTGGGAGGCTTTTAAAGTGAGGTTGATTAGAATTATGTTCCTATGAAAATGAGGGATAGAAATGGCAAGATTAGGGAACCATTTCACAGGTGAAATTGTGAGACTGGCCAAGAGGAAAAAGGATAAGGTCTAAGGGATTGAAGACAGATGAAGCTTTGGAAGAATATCGGGACTGTAGGACCGATCTGAAATGAGGAATTAAGAGGGCTTAAGAGGGGTCATGAGATATCCTTCGCAAGTAGAGTTAAAGAAAACCCCAAAGTCTTTTTTTCATATATAAAGAGCAAGAGGATAACTAGAGAAAGGGTTGGCCCACTCACGAATAAAGGAGGAAAGTTATACGTGGTGTCAGAGAAAATGGGTGAGGTTCTTAATGAGTACTTTGCGTCGGCATTCACTGAGGAGAGGGTCACGGCAGATGTTGAGGTTAGGGATAGATCTTTGATTACTCTCGGTCAAGTCGCATAAGGAGGGAGGAAGTGTTGGGTATTCTAAAAGGCATTAAGGTGGAGATGTCCCCAGGTCCAGATGGGATCTTTCCCAGGTTACTGATGGAAGCGAGAGAAAATAAATGGAGCCTGAACAGATATCTTTGCAGCAACCTTGAACATGAGTGAGGTCCCAGAGGAGTGGAGGACTGCTAATGTCGTCCTCTTGTTTAGGAAGGGTAGCAGGGATAATCCTGGTAATTAGAGACTTGTGATCCTGATGTCAGTGGTAGGAAGCTGCTGGAGAAGATACTGAGGGATAGGATATATACCCATTTGGAAGAAATTGGGTGATAGGCAGCATGGTTTTGTGCAGGGAAGGTCATGTCTTACCAACTTAACAGAATTATTTGAAGAGGTGACATCATTGATTGATGAGGGAAGGGCTATAGATGTCATATACACAGACTTCAGTAAGGTGCTTGATAAGGTTCCCCATGTTTGGCTGATGGAGAAGGTGAAGTCGCATGGGGTCCAGGGTGTACTGGCTAGATGGATAGAGAACTGGCTGGGCAACAGGGACAGAGAGTAGTAGTGGAAGGGAGTTTCTCAAATTTGAGACCTGTGACCAATGATGTTCCACAGGGATCTGCGCTGGGACCACTGTTGTTTGTGATATACATAAATAATCTGGAGGAAGGTATAGATGGTCTAATTAACAAGTTTGCAGATGACGCTAACATTGGTGGAGTAGCAGATAGTGAAGGAGACTGTCAGAGAATGCAGCAGAATATAGATAGATTGGAGAGTTGAGCAGACAAATGGAAGATGGAGTTCAATCCGGACAAATGCGAGGTGATGAATTTTGGAAGATCCAGTTCAAGAGCGAACTATACAGTAATTGGAAAAGTCCTGGGGAAAATTGATGTACAGAGAGACCTGGGCGTTCAGGCCCATTTTTCCCTTAAGGTGGCAACCCAGGATCAGGAAGGCATATGGCATGCCTTCCTTCATCGCACGGGGTACTGAGTACAAGATTTGGGAGGTCATGTTACAGTTGTACAAGATTTTAGCTTGGCCACAATGTTGCATACAGTTCTGGTCGCCACATTACCAAAAAGATATGGATGCTTTGGAGAGGGTGCAGAGGAGAAGGATGTTGCCTGGTATGGAGGGTGCCAGTATGGAGAGAGGTTGAGTAGATTAGGATTATTTTCATTGGAAAGGCGAAAGTTGAGGGGGTACCTCAAGTTGATTGAAGCCCACAAAATCATGAGAGGTGTATACAGGGTGGATAGCAAGAAACTTTTTTCTCAGATGGAGGTCTCAATGACAAGGGGTGGCGAGTTTAAAGTGAGGGGAGAAATATTTAAGGGAGGTATGCATGGAAAGTTCTTCACGCAGAGGGTGGTGGGTGTCTGAAATGTGTTGTCAGGGGAAGTGATAGGGATGGGAATGATAGCATCATTTAAGATGTATCTAGACAGATACATGCATGAGCAGGCAGCAGAGGGATAAGAAACAATTGGCAGCAGGTTTAGATAGAGGATCTGGATTGGTACAGGCTTCGAGGGCTAAAGAGCTTGTTCCTGTACTACAATTTTCTTTGTCCTTTGTTCATAGAATGCATTATCCTTAACAACACCTGGTATTTCAGTGACCTCCTCAAAACATTCAATCCAACTTGTCAGGCACAACCTTCACTTAACAATCCTATGCTGATTATTCCTGATAAACCTTTGGTTTTTCCTTTATTCTACCTGTCAGTGCTTTTTCATGCTCTCTCCCAGTGTAGTGATTGCAACAAGGTCAGCCAGATGGTTCTCATTGAATAAGAGTTCCCTGATTGGACCAGATTAACAGCAAATCAGGGAGCCCTGGCTGATGGATAAGAACAGGAATGTCAGACATCCTAGGCGAAAGTGAGGATTGCAGATGCTGGAGATCAGAGTCTAGATTAGAGTGTGCTGGAAAAGCACAGCAGGTCAGGCAGCATCCGAGAAGCAGGGGAATTGACATTTTGGGCAAAAGCCCTTCAGCAGGAATGAAGGCAGGGAGCCTCCAGGGTGGAGAGATAAAGGGGAGGAGCATCTCTCCATGTCAGACATCCTGTTCATTCCAATTGCTAAATCAGCATCAAGGACTCTCCATGCGTAAAGGGAGACTTGGTGGTGGGATACCAGCCTCTGTGGAGTTATTTCATCTAGGTTTTCAAATTTCCTATTTAAGTTCCCTGATACACTGCTATGTTGACTCTACTATATAATATCTGCAATATTCTTTACTCTTCTTTCTTAATCTTACAATATATGTTCCTCGACATTCAGGGTTCGCCAGACTTGGCCCCTACCCTTTGCCTTTACAGGAACGTATTTGCTTTGTACTCTTGCTATTTCCTGTATTCCTGATATAACTCGGGAAATGGACAGGGTTTTGAACTGAATAGTGAGGGTAAGGATTCATTGATTTACCACATCTTCTTAAATATTAGAATTGAGACGAGAGAGTAAAGGAAGGTATTAGTATGAAAAATGATAACCAGGCCATACAGGGAAATGGATAGAAAGTACAAACTTAAGAGTAAATGAACAGGTAAGCCTAGAAGGTATAGAACAAGAAAAGGACAAAATGTGCAATCCACTCTTTAGAACTCAAATCTAAACAGATGAATGGATAGTGAAATTACAAATGACTAAGTATGATCTGACAGTCATTAGAGATGATTGTTGCAGGATAGCATAGATGTGACCTGAATATTGAAAGGTACATTCTAGAAGGGCAGGAAGCTAGACAAAATGGAGAGGCACTACGAATAAATGATGGCATTAGCATGATAGTGAAGGATGATTTAAATTCAAGAAACCAGCATGTAGAAGTGGTTTGGGTAGCAATGTAGTAGTTGGTATTCGGGTAGTGGCGCTTTGGGCAGCTGATGGCTCAGTGGTTAGCACTGCTGCCTCACAATGCCAGGGACCTGGGTTCAATGCCACCCTTAGAAGACTGCCTACGTGGAGTTTGCACATTCTCCCAGTGTCTGTGTGTGTTGCCTCTGAGTGCTCCAGGTTTGCAGGTTAGGTGGATTGGTCACATTAAATTTGCCATAAGTGTCCAGGGAGGTGTCGGTGAGATGGATCAGCCTTGGGAAATACAGGATTACAGGGACTGGGTGGGATGCTCTTTGCAGAGTCAGAATGGACTAAATGGCCTGCTTCTGCATTTTAGGGATTCTATCTTAAGAAAAGATACAGGCAAGAAACCTCTTGTGGGAGTTGCATACAAGTACTTAACAGTAACCACAAGGTAGGAAGGAGTATAGTGGAAGAAATGTACAGTCATAGTTATGGGGCGTTTTAATTTCCATAGAGAGTGGAAAAATCAGTTGGGCAAAGGTAGCTTAGATGAACACTTAGAATGTTTTCAGGATAGTTTCATTAAAGAGCACAATCTGGAGCCAGAGAGCAGGATACATGCAATGAGGGAGGCAAGTTAGGATTAACTAATTATCTTAATGGATGTCCAAGTAGCAGCAAACATGATTGAATCTTACATAAGGAGAAAAGTGGGTCCAAGATTAGCCTTTTAAATTTAAATAAGGGCAAATATGACAACACCAAAACACAGGTAACTAAAGTGAACTGACAGACAAGGTTAAGGTAGCTCAAAAGAGGTGCAGTGACAAACATTTGAGGGGATATTTCAGAACATACAGAATCGATACATTCCACGAGAGAAAAATTCCAGGCTCAAACCAATTACTCATGGTTATCTTTAAAAAACATAAAAGTAGTATCAAACTCAAAGAGAAAGCATTGTGTAAAGATGGCTGGCACATCAAAAGATTGGACAGAACTTTTTTTAAAAAGAGTAAAGAATTATTAAAAGATTTAATGGGCGAGTTACATTATGAGAGATGCTAGCTAGCAATATAACAGAAGGCATTACAAGTTTCTGTAGGGGAGTTAAAGTAACTATTGGACATATCAAATGAGAGGATGGGGAGTTAAAGTAATAATGCAAGTTAAGAAAAAAAGCAGATGAACTGAGCAGGTGTTTAGCATTCACTGCACAGAATACAAGTAACACTCCAGAAATAGCTATTAATCAGAAAATGCATTTGAGAAAGGAACTCAAGAAACACGCAGTCACCAGGGAAGTGGCACTGAGAAAATTGTTGGAGCATGAGTGAACACACCCACAGGTCCTAACAGACACAATTTTGGGATCTTTTTTTTAAAAAAGGCAACTGAGATAGTTTTTTAAAAATTTCCTATTAAGGTTTAAGTTGACTGGAAATTAGCAAATAAAACACCTGTCATTTGAAAAGGGAATTCAGATTAATGAAGGGCAGTCAGTTTAACTGTCATAGGGATGATGCCAAAAGCTAATATTAAAGATGTTACTGTAACACAATTTCTCAAAATAAGTAAGGAAATTAGGTGGATTTGACATGCATTGTAAAGGAGAAATCATGGTTTAACCGTTCAGGATAACACACTTCCAAGTATACTAAATAATCTTTGGTTCCTTGCCCAATGAACCATTTACCTACCTCCACCTTAAGAATATTCAATGACTCTGTGTCCACAGCCTTCTGAACAAAGACCTCCAAAGTTGCACAACCCTCTAATAGAGAGAAATCCTCCCATCTCTGTCATAAAAGGACGATCACTAATTTTAAAAGTGTTCCTTAGTTCTGCATTCGGCTACAAAATGAAATATCCTTTCTACATCCACCTTACCAAGAACCATTCAGGGTCTTATAAACTTCTGTCAAATCACCCCTCATTATTTTAAACTCCAGTGAAAGCAAGCCTAGCCTGTCGAATCTCTCCTTGTAAGCTAACCTATTCACTCCAGCTATTAATCCAGTAAATCTCCTCTGAACAGTCTCAAAGAAATTCCAAAACGTTTGAAATTTTGTAAAACAAAATCAATAATAATAATTGAGAAAATTCCCAATGGCTTGGTAAAAACGCCATCCCATTCTCCCAATTCCTTCGTCTCCGCCGCATCTGCTCCCAGGAGGACCAGTTCAATATTATTACTGGAGCGAATCATAGATTTACATTTAAATAGTTCCCATTTCTGTCTTTGTTCACTCCTTTCCTCAGCAATATTTTGTGTTTGATTTTGTCTACTTTCTGTGGTTTTATTTACCCTAATGAAGAAGAGCATATCTTCTCAACATCACAACTATTGATCTCACCCTGCTTGGCTGTTGTATGGAACCCCCTACGTGTTAACCCCTTAAAGCCAAATACATAACAATATTGTCAAATTTGATGGAATTTTAATGCATTTACTTTAGGGGAAATTTGGCATGTTAATATGCTGCAGTTTTTCTTATCTGCGATGTTTTGTGTTATGTTGCTGAAAATATTACTGATGAAATACTTAGCAGTTGTAGTAAAATCATGCGTATACTTAGGATGAAGAAGATTATGAGTACCACATATGCTTGGTCCAGTTCTTGTTGGATTCATTTGGATATCAAAGTTGAAACTTTATTGCTGGAACAGCACAGCAGGTCAGGCAGCATCCAGGGAACAGGAGATTCGACGTTTCGGGCACAGGCCCTTCTTCAGGAATGAGCAGAGAGTGTTCAGCAGGAGAAGATAAAAGGTAGGGAGGAGGGACTTGGAGGAGGGGCGTTGGAAATGTGATAGGTGGAAAGAGGTCAAGGTGAGGGTGATAGGTGGGAGTAGGATGGAGGCGGAGAGGTCAAGAAGAAGACATTTCCAACTCCCCTCCTCCAAGTCCCTCCTCCCTACCTTTTATCTTCTCCTGCTGAACACTCTCTGCTCATTCCTGAAGAAGGGCCTGTGCCCGAAACGTCGAATCTCCTGTTCCCTGGATGCTGCCTGACCTGCTGTGCTGTTCCAGCAATAAAGTTTCAACTTTGATCTCCAGCATCTGCAGACCTCACTTTCTCCTGCTAAAATCAAAAGCTTGGATCAATTAAACTCTCAGAGACCCAGCAACAATAGAGTTGTGCACTTATACATGACCAATGTGTATTTCCACAATTGGCTTCTTGTTTGCAGTGTCTTCCAAACATCTCAATGTTGGTCTTGCAGGTATGCAAGACAAACACAAAATTACAGCAAGTTCCAAATACAATGAAATGATTTAAACAATTTTATTGGTATTGTGTTTATTGAAGGACGAATTTGACAAAGTCATCAATAGAATTCCATGGATAAACAACATGTCCGACAACACAAGATTTCTTCTTTTGAGTACAAGCCTGGATCATGTGCATTAATTGCAGATTAGGCCAGGAACTCAGGACTTTCGGGTTTCAAGGCGAGAATACCACCAGTCTAAACTGGTAGCAAACCATAAATAATCATAATGGATGCATGTGGATGATCATTCCCTGGAACAAATGTGAGTTAATCTTACCAATGATGTTCATGTCCCAAAAAAGAATATGGAGTTGTTGAGATGAATTGCAGAGCTGCATTTGAGGGGAAGTTGAATAAGTACATGAGGGGAAAAATACATTAAAAGAACATTGCATGTTATTACATGAATATCAGGTGAAATAAGGTGGGAGAAAGCTTGCGTGAAGCACAGACATTGGCATTGACCACTTGGGCTGAATTTTAGAAGGACAGATTTCTTTGTTAATTCTGTTTCTGAAACAGTGAGTCAGTTCAACTGACTATAATTATGCACAATTCCCCTACTACTGGTGCAAGGAAACAGTTTTTTAAAAATTGTAATTGCAAGAGTGGTAGAGAAAAGATGACACATACTGACACCATTTCACAACATTAGAGAAACAGTTTGGGTAAGGTAACGCAGATACTTAATGCAGTAAACAGACAGTTCAATTGGGATGTTACAAAGATGCAAATTGCACAAAAATTCTGGAGCTATTAATTTTTTGTTACCCTAAGTCCTCCTTTATTCTATCATGGCATATGGACATTGTTGACAAGGGCATAAGTAATTGCTCCCAAATGGCTCACGATTTCAGAGGGCAGTTAAAAGTTAACCACATTGCCATGATCCAGAGGCAGATTTAGGTAAGGATGGCAGATTTCTTTCCCTAAAAGGCATTAATGAATCTGATGGATTTTTATAACAAAGAATGATTGATTGTTTCATGGTTACAGGTGCTGAGACAAGGTTTCAATTCTAGATATGATTAAATTGAATTTAAATTCCATTCACTGCCATGGTAGGAGTTAAGCCATGTCCCCAGAACATTAGCCTGAGTCTCTGGATTACTGGCCCAGTGATATTACCTCAAAACCACCACCATCCCCTGCAAAGCAGTAAATAACATTTCATTGCAGCAAGATTTATAGCGGAAGGATGTCAATGCATGATAAATTTCAAGTATTGCTGAGGGAATGCTTTCCGGGTAATCCAAGTTGGAGGATGGGGAAAAAAATTGTGGCTGTAAGAATTGTGCTTCTTTTTTGAGGTGTTTCAGGTGTTGGAGGCGATTTCCTCAAATTTCAGGAACAGCAATTACTGTTTTATACCTGTTGCATTGTTTTGGAACTTTGGGAGAAAAGTCAAAACAATGGCACTTTTAAAAGGGTGAAGGACAGACAAAAGGTAGTACATAGTCAGCAAAGGAGAGAGAGAGAAAGAAACCTACACAGCTGACACAGCAGTGAATCTGTGCAATTACTGCCTTTGCTGTTTGAATTCATGTCTCTCTGGACATCGGAGTGTGTCGAGGAAAACTTAAACAATGAAATTTACAACTGATCTTGGAGGAACCTGTAGGGAGAGCTCTCAGCACAGGAACAGATAAGTGCATAGCTTTTAACGTGTAACCTTACTGTAACTCGACAGTAGTGAGTAGAGTGAGTTCTTTCTTGATTATGTGTTTTATTGAAAGATTTCATGAGACAGATATTACATTTTTAAAAATATAAACCTTAAGCACGAAGTTAGCCTGGAGCACTGTTCTTTTCAGAGCAAAAAGACAGTGCTATTTTCTGCTGTAAATTGTGAAGGGGCGCAGATGGCCTTTAGTGGAGTGATATGCTCTTCCTGTTAGATGAGGGAATTTAGGGAGAGTTTACATATTACTGAGGATTATGTCTGCAGGAAGCGTCTTTAGTCAAGAATCCTATCAGATCGAATGGATCAGTTGGAGCAACAGTTAGAGGCAATGAGGAACTTACAAGAGCCAGGGGACGAGATGGATGGCAGTTCATGTTGCAGTTGTATAAGACTGTGGTGCGGCCGCATCTGGAGTATTGTGTGCAGTTTTGGTCGCCATACTATAGGAAGGATGTGGAGGCACTGGAACGGGTGCAGAGGAGGTTTACCAGGATGTTGCCTGGTATGGTAGGAAGATCGTATGAGGAAAGGCTGAGGCACTTGGGGTTGTTTTCATTGGAGAAAAGAAGGTTTAGAGGTGACTTGATAGAGGTGTACAAGATGATTAGGGGTTTAGATAGGGTTGACAGTGAGAATCTTTTTCCGCGTATGGAGTCAGCTATTACAAGGGGGCATAGCTTTAAATTAAGGGGGGGTAGGTATAGGACAGATGTTAGGGGTAGGTTCTTTACTCAGCGAGTCGTGAGTTCATGGAATGCCCTGCCAGTAGCAGTGGTGGACTCTCCCTCATTATGGGCATTTAAGCGGGCATTGAATAGGCATATGGCGGATAGTGGGCTAGTGTAGGTTAGGTGGGCTTGGATCGGCGCAACATCGAGGGCCGAAGGGCCTGTACTGCGCTGCATTCTTCTATGTTCTATAGGAAGGGAGAAAAGCTGCAGAAACAGTCAGATAGATGGGTTAACTCCAGGAAAGGCTGGAGAGGTAGGCAGGAAGAGCAGGAGTCTCCTGTGGCTATCCCCATTTCAAACAAGTATGCTGTTTTGAAAACGTAGGGGGTGATGGACTCCTAGGGAAATGTAGCACAAACAGCCAAGTTTCTGGTGTCAAGATATGCTCTAATGTAATGGGGGGTAAATCGGGTTCCAAGAGATTGTTTGTGATAGGGATCTGTCTAGTCAAAGGCACAGTCAGGCTTTTCTGCAGCAAGCAGCGAAAAATCAGAATGGTGTTGCCGCCTCCCTGGTGTCAGGATCAAGGCTATCTCAGAGAAGGTGCAGAATTTTCTCAAAGGGGAGAGGGACCATCAGGAGGTCATTGTACACACTGGAACCAATGACATAGGAAGGGAAAAGGATGAGATTCTGAAGGGAGAAGAGAGAGTGTTAGACAGGAATTTGAAAAGGAGGTCCTCAAGGGTAGAAATATCTGGATTACTCCCAGTGCTATGAGCTAGTGAGGGCAGGAATAAGAGGATAGAGCAGATGAATGTGTGGCTGAACAGCTGGTGCAGGGGAGAAGGGTTCACATTTTTGGATCATAGGAAAGATGGATTGCACCTGAATTGGAAGGGAACTAATATACTGGCAGGGAGATTTGCTAGAGCTACTTGGGAGGATTTAAACTAGTAAAGTGGGGAGTGGGACCCAGGGAGATAGTGAGGAAAGAGATCAATCTGAGAATGGTACAGTTGGGAAAAGGAGCGAGTCAAACAGTCAGAGAAATCAGGAACAAAGCAGAGAACAAGGTAGGACTAATAAATTAAACTGCATTTATTTCAATGCAAGAGGCCTAAAAGGGAAGGCAGATGAACTCAGGGCATGGTTAGAAACATGGGACTGGGATATCATAGCAATTACAGAAACATGGCTCAGAGATGGACAGGACTGGCAGCTTAATGTTCAAGGATACAAATGCTATAGGAAGGACAGAAAGGGAGAGGGCAAGAGAGGAGGGTGAGTGGCATTTTTGATAAGGGATAGCATCACAGCTGTACTTAGGGAGGATATCCCTGGGAATACATCCAGGGAAGTTATGTGGGTGCAACTGAGAAATAAGAAAGGGATGATCACCTTATTGGGATTGTATTATAGACTCCCTAATAGTCAGCGGGAAATTGAGAAACAAATTTGTAAGGAGATTTCAGTTATCTGTAAGATTAATAGGGTGGTTATGGTAGGGGATTTTAATTTTCCAAACACTGTGGCAGTCCCAGTTTGTGTTGAGGGTTTAGATGGAGAGGCATTTGTTAAGAGAGCTCAAGAAAATTTTCTGATTCAGTGTGTGGATGTACCTACTAGAGAAGGTGCAAAACTTGACCTACGCTTGGGAATTAAGGCAGGGCAGGTGACTGAGGTGTCAGTGGGGGAGCACTTTGGGGCCAGCGACCATAATTCTATTAGTTTTAAAATAGTGATAGAAAAGGATAGACCAGATCTAAAAGCTGAAGTTCTAAATTGGGAGGCTAATTTTGGTGGTATTAGACAAGAATTTCCAAAATAATGGGGGCAGATGTTCGCAGGTTAAGGGACCGCTGGAAAATAGGAAGCCTTCAGAAATGAGATAATGAGAATCCAGAGACAGTATACTTCTGTTAGGATGAAAGGAAAGGCTGGTAGGTGTAGGGAATGCTGGATGATTACAGAAATTGAGGTTTCTGTTAAGAAAAAGAAGGAAGCATATGTCAGGTATAGACAGGAGAGATCGAATCATTAGAAGAGTATAAAGTCAGTAGGAGTATACGTAAGAGGGAAATCAGGAGGATAAAAATGGGACATGAGATAGCTTTGGCAAATAGGGTTAAGAAGATTCCAAAGGTTTTTTTTTTATAAATACAAAAGGGTAATGAGGGAGAAAATAAGACCCAGCAAAAATGAGGACTGCAGATGCTGGAGGTTAGAGTCAAGAGTGTAGTGCTGGAAAAGCACAGCAGGCAAGTAGCATCCGACGAGCAGGAAAATTGACGATTCCGGCAAAAGCCCTTCATCAGGAATGAAGCTGGGAGCCTCAGGGGTGGAGAGATAGAGAATAAGGCCCATCAAAGATCAGCAATACAGCCTGTGTGTGGAGCTGCAGGAGATGTGGGAGATATTAAACAAGTATTTTGCATCAGCGTTTACTGTGGAGCAGGACATGAAAGATTTTGAATTTGGGGAAGTAGATGGTAACATCTTGAAAGAAAGTCCATATTACAGAGGTGGTGGTGCTGGATGTCTTGAAACACATAAACGTGGATAAATCCCCAGGACTTGATCAGGTGTACCCTAGAACTCTGTGGGATGCTGGGGAAGTGATTGCTGGGCCTCTTGCTGAGATATTTGTATCAATAGTCACAGGTGAGGTGCTGGAAGACTGGAGGCTGGCTAATGTGGTGCCACTGTTTAAGAAAGGTAGCAACGAAAAGCCAGGAAACTATAGACCGGTGAGCCTGACGTCGGTGGTGGGCAAGTTCAGATCACTTACACTGCGGAAACAGGCCCTTTGGCCCAACAAGTCCACATCGACCCGCCGAAGCGCAACCTACCCAGACCCATTCCCCTCCACCTAACACTACGGGCAATTTAGCATGGCCAATTCACTTACCTGCACATCTTTGGACTGTGGGAGGAAACCGGAGCACCCGGAGGAAACCCACGCAGACACGGGGAGAATGTGCAAACTCCACACAGTCGCCTGAGGCGTGAATTGAACCCGGGTCTCTGGCACTGTGAGGCAGCAGTGCTAACCACTGTGCCACCATGCCGCCCACAGGATTTAAAGTATTTGGAAAGGCAAGGACTGATTAGGGATAGTCAGCAAGGCTTTGAGTTTTTTGAATAAGTAACAAAGAGGATTGATGAGGCAGAGCCGTAGATGTGATCTGTATGGGCTTCAGTAAGGAATTCGACAAGGTTCCCCATGGGAGACTGGTTAGCAAGGTTAGATCTCACAGAATACAGGAAAAACTAGCCATTTGGATACAGAACTGGCTCAAAGGTAGAAGACAGAGGGTGGTGGTGGAGGGTTGTTTTTCAGACTGGAGGCCTGTGACCAGTGGAGTGCCACAAGGATCGGTGCTGGGTCCACTACTTTTCGTCATTTATATAAATGATTTGGATGCGAGCATAAGAGGTACAGTTAGTAAGTTTGCAGATGACACCAAAATTGGAGGTGTAGTGGACAACAAAGGTGGTTACCTCAGAGTACAATGGGATCTTGACCAGATGGGCTAATGGGCTGAGAATTGGCAGATGGAGTTTAATTCAGATAAATGCAAGGTGCTGCATTTTGGAAAAGCAAATTAGAGCAGGACTTATACACCTAATGGTAAGGTTGCTTAATGGGAGTGTTGCTGAACAAAGACAGCTTGGAGTGCAGATTTATAGCTCCTTGAAAGTGGTGTTGCAGGTAGATAGGATAGTGAAGAAGGCGTTTGATATGTTTTCCTTTATTGGTCAGAGTATTGAATACAGGAGTTGGGAGGTCATGTTGCAGCTGTACAGGACATTGGTTAGGCCACTTTTGGAATATTGCATGCAATTCTGGTATCCTTCCTATAAGGATGTTGTGAAACTTGAAAGGGTTCAGAAAAGATTTGCAAGGATGTTGCCAGGGTTGGAGGATTTGAGCTATAGGGAGAGGCTGAATAGGCTGGGGCTGTTTTCCCTGGAGTGTTGGAAGCTGAGGGGTGACCTTATAGAGGTTTATAAAATCATGAAGGGCATGGAAAGGATAAATAGACAGTCATTCCTTGGGGTGGGGGAGTCCAGAACTAGAGGGCATAGGACAAAAGGAGAAAGATATGAAAGGGATCTGAGGGGCAGCTTTTTAACGCATAAGGTGGTGCATGTATGGAATGAGATGCCAGCAGAAGTGGTGGAAGCTGGTACAATTGCAGCATTTAAAAGGCATCTGGATGTTTATATGAATAGGAAGGATTTAGAAGGATATGGGCCAAGTGCTGGCAAATGGGACTAGATTAGGTTAGGATATCTGGTTGGCATGGAAAGGTTGGACCGAACAGTCTGTTTCCGTGCTGTATACCTCTGACTCTAAAAGGGACTTGCTGTTGAAGATGATCTAGAGATCATCCATTATCCAATCAGTACCCTCTCATCATGCAGTAAAAAAATGTTGTTTCCTTTGGAATTTAGTGTTCTTGCAATTCTGCCCTAATGAGGGAAAAGCTTCCACAGTATCTTTTTTTTTCCAACAATGCTTAAGTTCTGCATCACCAACTAACTGTATACAAAAGGAATCATACGATTTCATCAGCTTCCAGTCAATTGCATGTGTAGATATAATCCTGAAAGTGTTTTTGGGGAAACCCAATCTGATGTAGCTTTTCAGTTGTGTCACCTACTTGAAACCACACACAAACCCTATCTAAAAATACATTTGTTAGGTACCCTTGAACTAAACTAATAGTAAAGCCCCAAAGTAACACATTTAACTGTTCAATTTAATTAACAATAAAAAGTCTCATGATCTAATTACTTTTTTGTTACCATTCCAATCAAATTAATTGTCTTTATATCATTCCTCATTCACAAATATACTGCAATTTCTTACCAAGTGGATTAAGGAGTGTAGAAAATTACTTTGCTCTAATGTGCAGAAACACATGGTTCTGTTCCTAAAAATCTTTTTAATACTCAAACAGAACAACTATCAAAGAACTTACAAACGAACAAAACTTGTCAGGAAGTGGTAGCAGGCAGACAGAGGTATATTCATTAATGTCAGTGATAAAAGCTCCATACAGTCCCAAGATGTCACCAGCCAATCACTTGCGTCTATAGGCAATCAGATAGGCAATTCACACCAATCTGGTCATATCCCAAAGTAGGACTGGGGCAGAAGGAAATTAAGAGAAACTTTCCCTTTTTCTCCCTCTTTATAATAAAGCAGCAACATCGTGGAGGTATATTATCATACAAAACATAAAACAAAATCTGTAATGTTTTGTTCATTTCAATCTCTGAACATCTCTGTTTACCTGAATAGTTCATCAATGTATTCTTTCTTTGAATATCATCCTAATGTCAGGGGTTTTTAGACAGGCACTTATAGGATGCTGGATTAACATAAAAAAGATCAAGAGCAGTTTTGGTTTAAGTGTTGCATTTCCAACATAATTATTTCTCAAGCAGAATCTTTGCTCTTTATCCCCATATTCATATTGAGGTTCCTTTATTTTGTGGAACATTATTTTAAGAGTTCTCAGCCTTTTAAATCCTAACTGTAATATTATTCAGCATCCATGACATTTCCTCTCAAAATATATACTGGGGTTGCAATGAGGACTATAGCTCTCCATGATGTATATTAACAACTTAGTCTTGGGTGTGCAGATGCAGTTCTAACATTTGTGGATGACACAAATTGAATTGAGTGCTCAACAAAGTAAACAGAAAGAAATTGTACCAATCAATGAGAAGTCAAGAACTAAAGGACACAGATATAAAGTTGACTGAAAAAAGAAATTAGTATGATGAACAGCAATTTTTTTTAATTGCAGCAAGTAATTAGGATCTGGAGACAGATTCAATTGTGGCTTTCAAAAGAGAACTCGATCATTATTTGAACCTGTACAGACATGTCAGGCTGAAAAGTTACAGTTCAGATTGCAGCCATTCTGTGGTATCCACTTAAATCAGAGCATGTCGTATATTGCTGTGCACCTTAATTTACCTTAAATATTAGCATAACCAAGGCATATTCCAAGCTGATTCGAACCTGACTCAGTGTGATGTATACATTACGTTAATGTGCCTTTGTATTATCATATAAAACAATGCACATTTGCAAACATGTTACAGGTGAAATTACTTTGCATCATACTAAAAGTGCAAAAAAGTCAAAAGAAATATTCTCATTTAAATAGGTTCAAAGTTCAGGATAGTTGCAAACATTTCTGTCAAGAACTTGGCCATTTAATGATCTTGGGTTGGATTTAAATCTTTTGGTCACCTTTCATGAATAGTGTACACAAAAGTCAGGGAAATTCGCACATTAAAATATACTATTAGCATGAGATTTCCAAACACAGAAGAATTTAACAGATAATGAAATCAGGACTCATGTAACCAATACAAAACCAAAATAAAATTTCACCAGCATATGATTAGATGTCTGACACTGATTATTATAACAATGAAGGAAATTAACTACAGTCAATTTGGGATGGCTAATTGAATGACCAGAAACTACCAGTTAAATCACTCATTTAACCTAAACTCTGTGCCTTTACATGGATACCTCACACAACAGCTGATAATCAGACACAAAGAAACTCAAGTGTTCTTTAAAGTATTTATTATAAAAAATACATTCAATGTTGCACAAGATACAGTTGAGAACAGCAGTTTGAAGGATTCAAAGACTTCTCGTAGCCATCGTGTCAAGATTCTTTAAAAGTTGTAAGGGCGATAATTAATACTTAATATCATTTTAACTGACTGAACCAAAACCATACATTCTAAGGCTTTGCTCACTTAGTAAGGCAAAAGATCATGGGATATTGAAAATGTATCACACTAAACAGCGTACACTAATGGAGAAATACATAAAGACTTACACCTGCACATAAAATAACAAGTATTCTGCACATGGATTTATACCACATTGTTTATCCCCCATAGTCTATCAGCTTTATTTCTTGCTTTGCCTTTTCAATATCCAGGACTAACATCCACTCTGATCTGGCTACACCAATCAGTCTAAATTTCTTTCCTACCCCACAGTTTTCAGTTGTACGACCACAAATGCCTCATATTTCCTGGAAAATAGAACATTCATTTAATTCATCTGGCAAGTACTCATTTTATTGCTCTGGAAAAAAAATGGGGAAATGCCACAAAAGTAATCAGTGCACAATAACAAGTAGAAAAACAAGAGATTCCTAATATTTTAATACAAACCATTAGAAGAAACAATTTAAATATAAATTTGTGAAAATCATTCCAGTGTTTACATGAAGACATGAATATGGATAGGTACATTTTGGGAGGAAGAATAAAGAGATAATGAACTGCTTGAATAATAAGAGTATAAATAGGGTAACAGAACAAAATGGACCTGGGGTTTGCAGATCACTAGAAGTGGAGATAAGGTAAAAAGATACATCATAAGTTTATTTCTAGGAAGAAGAGGTGAAAAGCAGCAAAACATGCCCAATTTTTATCATCCATTTGATAGACTTCACTTAAATTACTGCGCACAGTTCTAGTCTCCATATTCTAAAACAGGTACAGCCACCAGAGAAGGTGCAAAAAAAAACAAGCATTACAACAAAATGAAGAGAATTTACCTAGCAGGAAAGGCTGAACAGCCTGCAACTCTTTCTTCTTTTAGAGAGAAGGCAAAGGGTTGACTTTATAAAGGGTCTTTGAAATTATGGAAGGTTTTAACAGAGTAAAATCTGGAGAATATGCTTTCATGTGTAAAAGTGACCAAAACTAGAACTCAAAACGCAAGATGCTAATTCATTCTAAAGTAGGAAACCAAACACCAATCTTTTACTTCATTTTAAACTTATTTATAGAACATTACATTACATTTAAATCCTCTCTAATCAACACCAGTATCTCAGAAGTCTCAATGTGCTCAAGGTACTTAATTAATGCCCTTCAACTGTGTAACCTTAAACTCAATCATAAAATGAATATACCATTACCAGATTCTCTTCAATTTAGTCATAGCTGTTTTCTTGAAAGCAAAACATAGAAAATAAACAATATTCCCGAAAAACAAATTCCATACACATTCCATAATAAAAGATGCCCCTCTTCTAGGACTGACAACAGTCTCTTTTCAATCAGCATTTCTTTGTGAAGAATCCAATAACTGTTCACCAGTGTTATCTGGAGATTCTTTCCAGCATCTCACTTTCACCAATAAGATCAATCACACTTTTTGCTGAGTATACATTTTTGATCATCTATATAATAGTCAATGGATAAGCAATTCTCAATATCCCTTGTACTGTATTTCCCTTAAACTGTTTGATAAGTAGAACTCCATATCTCTTGCTTCTACAAGAGTCAGTGCTTCCCAGTGAAGCTACTCTTTATTTTCTTACTTTCCCACACCAAGAAATAATATTTTCTATTTTCACCTATCAGTTATAAACTCAGCTGCATATACAAAAATCACCTGGAAGATAGCGTGAGATTTCATGTCCTTTGGGCACCCCAATAATGGAAACTGGAGTACGCATTTCTCCATATTTAATTTTTAACTCTTCTAATTGCCCTTAAAACATCCTCAATTATAGTGTATTTCATTATATTACTTAGTTCCAACACATCAAAACTGGCTGCACAGCCAACTGAACTGTGCAAACAAGCTAACAATTTTCTTCTTTAGATACAAAGCCACCTTTCTGTGATGACCCAGCAGAATTTATCAAGATGCAAATAAGCTTAAGGCTGTTGTCTCAAGGTTAATTCCAACTTATTCTGCTTAATGTCTAAACCTATAAAGTTTCCCAAAGCCTGATTTCCAATGTTAAAATTGACTTTAAACATAGCTATAATAATTGCTCAAATACCACAGAACCACTCAGAAACTTATTGCCATTTATTGACATTAAACATGTCTGAAAGTTTATCTGTGGCACATTGCTGGATCTGCTTTAGTAAGACAAATTTAAATTCAATCCATAAATGCATTTGTGTGATTTCCACAGCTTCCATTTTATACCTCCCACCTCTTCAGTTGATTTCAAAAACAATTCCCTATGAAATATTTGTCCTTTCAGAAGTGCATCTGTATGTCAATCAACATACTTTTCCATAAACACATGACAAAAATAGCTAATAAAATATTCAAGGTCACTTTTCCTGATGTGGTGCAGAGCCCTTGAACATCTTGATCACTGCCTCTTTAAAATCCTGAGCCACCAGACTTGTTTTAATCTTAAATGTCCAATTTGGAAGGACATTTTCCATACATATTCATCTATGGATGAGGCTTGTGATCCCGTCTGGCATTTCTCCTGACAACACTCTGTCCAAGCTTCTAGTTTTAGTAGTATTCCCACATGTTCTGTAGCTCTAGTTCTATTCTAGTCAAGCTACAATCTCTATTTACCCTTCTATGGCTTTCTGAACATACACTAGAGGCACTCTCCCTCTATAATGCCATTACACAATAGTTTCCTTATGTAAGTCATTCTGGTTCCACTTTGAGAATTTGTACCCGGTTTCTTGCTTTCCATTGTTTCACCACATTTTGCCAATCCATTGATCTTACCTCTTATCCATCTTCTAGCATATTTAGCCAGTATATGAACTTGCCGATAGCTTTCTCTTGCTACAATCGCTGCAACTTTCCATTCAGGTATGTACATTCCTCAAGTATCCAGTCTGAATAGTTGCACATGACGGTCCAGTTTTGTGTATCTGCATCATTCTGTCTAATGTAATCTGGACCCTGATCTACTGAACTGTTCCTCATAACTGTAAAATAGGCATGTGTAATTACTACCTAACCATTGCTTTCTATTAATTGCTCAGATTTATGGCTGTTTGTAATCAGCCTTGTTAACCAGGATGAAATGCACCTTAATAATTTGACTACCACATTGAAGAATCACTTTCAGAAACCACACCCTTCCACTTTCACTGCATCTTTCCACTCTCTATGACCCTCTTAAGTATACAAAATCTCCAGGATTAAAGTTTATCTTGGACAGCCTTGTAAGATGCTTTACAGCTCACAAACCTTCTCAAAGACTTTCACTTTGCTGCGTATCCTTCCTCCTGCATGTAAAGTATTCAAGCGCACAGGAAAGATGAACTGATTGTCATCTCTTCTTTCTAGCAATATAGAAGTTATTTTGGGACTCCTCTCACAGATCAATTGATGAGGACAACAGCTGTCAGCATGTGACACAAATATTCCACATGGACTGTCAACATCAAAGCAGTTCTTAACTTGCCATTTAGTTCATCAGCTAAAGTACATTGGTGTATCTCCCTGACCATTATCTGATTTCTTTCAGAGTTCACTGTTGAAAGATCAGAAGTTTGATATTTGTGTATGTCTCTTACCATTACTAAATTGTCCCCTTCGACAGTCAGAAACTTAGACAATGTTTCCAATAAAGTCCCAATTCATTTTACCAGGATTATATCTCCCTTTTGTATTGACCACGCATTACTGTGAATAGAGCAGATCAACCTGCGACACCTTCAAAACATAAAATATTAATGTTTTTGTCCAACATCTTTAAATCCATGGCTTCTATTTCATTAATATGTGTGAGAACCAAAGACTCGCAATGGAAAATTGCTGTGCCTTCAGATATTCTTTAGAAGTTACATTTTTCATTAACTTCTTCAACAAGCTTGCAACACTCACTTTCAATCACATTCACATCCTTAAGCAGGAGTTTGACTCTAACAAGGATGAATAAATGGTGTGTGTAACTTTAAATCAACTTGATTTTTCTTGCAACTTTTTAATAACCTGACGCTATTAACGTTGATCTAAAATTCTGATTAGAAATATCAGGCTGTGTTTCAGAGATGCAATAAAGCCCAGATTGGATAAGTCCCAGATTTACTGATTCGCCAAAAAAATTGTTTTATCGTGTTCCATATTTTGGTTTCACTTGAGATTTTTTCAGGCAAGGGTCTGGTGCTAGAAAAAGCACAGCAGGTCAGGCAGCATCCGAGGAGCAGGAAAATCAATGTTTCAGGTAAAAGCCCTTCATCATCATTCCTGATGAAGGGCTTTTTCCCAAAACATCGATCTTCCTGTCTCCAGCATCTGCTATGTCCACTTTCACCTATTTTTTTCAGGCAAGCCTTGCTCAGCAGTAAGGTAACTTACTGTAGAATACATCCCTACTCATACAATGGCTAACTTCAGCAATGTTTTCTGAAATAATTATCCTTTTCAGTGACTTCAATGTTTTGTCATCTCCGAAACTGAAACAAATAGAACTTTCATAATCTTTGCCTTTACTTCAATCCTAAGCATGTTTAATCAATATGTTCCATCCAACAGCGTAACACTATCTAACACAGCACAATAGTTCTGCAACTAATACACTATTTACTGGGCTAAAACTTCCTCTGAAGAGCAATTCCTTCAGACTGATCACCATCATCTCAACTTCCAAAGTTGGTGTGTCATGTTTTACTTCGAAAACTCTGCTATTCTGTTTTTGGTATTCCATTCCACAATGATATTTTGAGTCACACCTTCAGTACCTGTTAACTGAATCCTGGGTATTCCTGGAGATTATGAATCTGATACTGCTACTCCAATTCCATTGTCTGACAGGTCAGTTTTAAAAAAAGAAAGAAAACATCTTTGTTTCTAGTCCTTTTACTTGTACCACTTCTGATGTACTGACACTTATGCCTCATATCTGACTGATCTCCAAACGTCACAATCATCCTTTGTGGACATTGCAGAAAGTCCCTTTTGCATCATCAGAGCTGCTAGAAATGACTGCATCCACAGATTTTTATTTAAAAAGCAACAGTTAAGACCAGGAACCTGTGTGAGAGATTTTAGCACAATCCAACAATTTAAATGCAAATATTAAATCAACAATCTCCAAATTGAATTTGCACATTCTGTTTTACTATCTGTTAAAGTCCACAATACATTCTGAAAGACAGACTTTTGAAGTCTGACCATATCTTGTAGTCATTCAGAGAACATCGGTGGGTAATCATGTTCTTACAATTCATATATGCTTTCAGCCCTTTTTTCACGAACGTAACTCCGATTACAATTTTCTAACCAAATCAAAATTTCCTTAGTTTCTGACAAACCATGTTACTCCATCCTGAAGACAGATGGTGAAGTAGGAAACCAAACTCCAATCTTTTATTTAATACCAACTTAATTTACTAAATGTAATATTACATATCCCTACCTCCTTCCCAACCAACTTATTTGAACCTAATTAACAAGCAGCAATCCATTCCCATTATTGTTCAGTCCTACATTCCATTGGTACTGAGAATACAGGGCAGGGTTGGATATCAGGAGTGTTGGAATAGAAATACTGACGTATCTTTGCTGTAACAACAGTCTATGTAACACCATAATTTAATTTTAGAAGTCTTGTACAGATGTAAAAACAGATGGCAGGCACTTAAACTCATAAGAACATCTAATTTAACACCAAAGTGGGATGTTTCAACTTCTGTATATATGATTTCTGACGGGTTCTTTTCCAGAGTAGGAGAATGGCTGGAATCTGCCATAAAGAGCAAGACATTTTGTTTTCCTTAAAGGTGCTTTCTTCATAAAGTATTACAGTAGCTTTGATAGAAATGTCACTTACTTATACTAATGAAACAAATACTCACATCACCAACAGTCACCTTCAATTTATGACAAGCTTGTTTGTTGAATATTATAGAATTCGATGAATTTTCTAAAGGCTGCAGTTTTGTGGCTTCTGCCTCCACTGATAAATCTATGAAAGTTTTTTGAAAAAGTCATCCTTAGAAGGGGCAGTACTTACATGAAAGCAGTGGTACGCAGGTTTTTTTCTGGACCAGAAGAAAGTGTGGAGTGGAGTCAGTGTTGGGACTAGTAATAACTTGGACTTGGGTGTACAAGACGAGGACATGAAACTCGGAAATGCAGACAACAAAGAGGGTAGTAGGACTTAAAGAGGATATTGACAGACTGATGAAATGGGCAGACACATGGCAGATTAAATTTAGTGCAATGAAGTATGTAATGGTGGGAAAAGTGCGCAGAGGCAATAACTAAACTGAACAATGGGTACCGGAGCAAAAGGGCCAGACTGGATGTAGGTACACATATCTTTGAAGGTGGCTGCGGAAGTTGAGACCATTTGGAACGACATGAAAAATCACTGTCTTTACAAATAGCGGTAAAGAACACAAAAGCAAAGAATAAAAAGAAAAAGCTGGAAATATTGCGTTAGTCAAGCAGTATCTGTGAAAAGAAAATCTGTAGAAATAGGTAGGTGCAGGTTTTAAGCAAGAGAGATGGGGGAGGGAGGTAAAATAGAAGGGAAGGCCTGTGATTGAATGGAAGGCAAGAGAGAATAAATGACAACAGGAATGATGGTGCAAAGTACATGAACCTTTGGTTCAACAATTTTGGATTATAGTCACTGCCTATTTTTTGGACAGCAGAATAAGGTAATGATTTTGTCATGCCCATTTATACTTCCTCCGGACTCACATTTTGTTTCTCTATCCGATTACCACCTCCATTTATCCTTCCATCTAGTTATTTAATCTCTCTTGCCTTTTCCCATCACAGGACCGTGCCTTTTGCTTTTTCCTCCACATCTTCTCGATCATTACTTGCTTAAAACTGGCAACACCTTTAATGACTTCTTCCCAAAATGGAAAACATTGACCCAGGTGGTTAAATTTTCTTCTTTCCCACAGGTTCTACACAATCTGTTGAATACTGCCAACATTTTTTGTTCTTAATCTCTGATTTACAGTATCTACAGTATTTTTTTTTCGAAGTGCGAAATGTTTACGAGGGTCTACAATGATATTATGTCCAATGCCATATATTAGGAAAGACATCAAAGTCTTGGACAGGATGCAGAGAAAATCTATCAGAATTAAACAGGGACTGAAAGTACAGGTGCACAATCCTTTATCCAAAATGCTTGGGACCAACTGGTTTTCGGAATTCAGAATTTTTTGAATTTCAGAAAAGGTGACAGTTTGATGGTGAATTTTTAAAAAATCTTACCAAACAGCAGACACACTGAGCAAAATGGCCCTGAAACTGAATTGAGGCCTGCCAGTGCCAGGCCAAGGCCCCCCCCCACTAACGTCGCATTTGAGTGACATGCATCGAGTGGGTGTGGAGTTGGGTTAACTGTTTGCTCTCCAAACAACCTTGTTCATGAGAAAAAAACTTCACAACGAAACTTTCAGATTTTGGAGCTTTTCAGATTTCGGATAAAGGGTTGTCTACCTGTATTTGGTTAAATGGAGAGAACAGATATTAGGGCTATGTGGTGGTGCTCTTCCAATTCTAGTCGTTTGCAAATCATGGATTTTTGTTACTGCATAATTGGAAGCCATAATTTTGGCTCCCTCTAGAATTTTCTCTCAATTCTACTATTTGTCTCCTTTTAATATATCTAAATATTTCCTTATGTAACCTACTGTTTGGTAATGCTCCATTACATTTGGCATCCTCAGTCATTTTACTACATTCCAAAGATGTATATATAAATGGCAGTAATTACTGACTGCTCTACAAGGTTAAGGGAAAGTTGACAGTCTTAAGGGAAAGTTGACAGTCATTTTCAAAACCATAAAGGGTTTTGATACAGTAAATAAAGAAAAAAGTTTACAATAGCAGCTCTATTGGTAACTAGGACACAAACATATAATGCAATTAGCAAAAGAACCAGCAGCACGTGAAGTTGATCTTTTTACAGAGCAAACTGTGATGTACTACTGAAAGGTTGGAAACAGATTTAAATAGCACATTTTAAAAGAAAGTGGAACAGGACTGGAAAGGGAAATATTGTAGGGATAAATGGAAAGAGTAGGGGAGTGGATCTAATTGCATAACTCTTTCAATATCCAGTACAGATGAAATAGACCAAATTGAATTTTTTTAAATAGCACAGGAAACCAAGTTTAAATAATGTTCAGTTCATCAGCTAGCACTGTACCACATTTCATGACCAAATTTAATATTCTCATTTCCTCTAAAAGGCACTTGATCGAGTTCCTCAGGTGCTGTTAACTCTTTGGCACTTTATCCAAGTATGGGCCTCAGACTTTGTTACTCGCAGAATGCCAGTGGTAACATCAGAACCAAACGATTCTGATCCTTACTCAACCTACTCACTATATAATGATGGCATTTAGGCATGTTCCTAACCCGTGATTTCTAATGCCTACTGTGGCTAATGTACTAATTAGTTAGTTATCTGTCACTTCTGCAACCTCGGAGATCTTCCTGATCTATGAACTCAATGCCACAATAAGCAACAATAGGTGCAGGAGTAGTTCATTCAGTCTTTTCAGTCTGCTTTCACCTTTCAATAAGAGCATGGCTGATCTGATTATGGCTTTAATTTTGCACTTGGTACATTTATTTATACAAACCATCTGGAGTGCACAGGGAAGCTTTTTTTTTTAAAAAGCAAGAAATTTGTTTGTGTACACTGCCCCACTGTATGTTTACATGGTCTTAATCAGATGACCACCAAAATGAAAGTCGAAAATAAGAATTGGCTTCTAGTTTATTTAATAAAATATAAATGAAGCTTTAATACATCATGGTTCTAAATAGAAAATGTGTAGATAAGATCAGAAACCCTAAAACAATTATGTACACCAATCAAGTTTCAGATTTTGCACAAAATTGCATACATAATCTAGTTTGAGCATGTAACCACCACTTTGTTTCCAATGTCTAATCCAATATAACCACATCACAATTAAGGTTTCTGCCACATCATTACAAAAACATAACTTATTCTTTAAAATGAAGATTTTATTTTCCTCAAGGAACATTCAAACTTTTCTAATGAATGGATTTGGCTTTTTTTTCCAATAACACAATGAAGGGGATTCTATGCACTGATGTGAGAAAAATGAGCACCTTTCTACTAGTAACACATTATCTGTTTAACATTATTTATACCTGTTCACTGGTGAACCAGAACATAGCTTAAATGCAAAAACACTTGCTTTTCCACCACTTAAGTATTTTCTTTGGTTCTTTTAACAAAGTCTGCAGTTTCCTCAGGAAGGAGTTGGAGGAGTAATCAAAGGGTTGTATTGAGGCATTAGAGTTGAAGAAAGATTATCGTAAATATTCAAAAACATATTTCCTTTAAGGTGACTCGCGTTAAATTCATTACATTTTGATTTAATAGCAATTTACAAAACATACAGACTGTATAACTTAGGCTTTCATAAGCCACCAACAACAATGTTTTATTGCTGTGCACAGAGCTTGCAGCTTATGTGTACCTGAGTTTAACTATTTTCTTGTTCAAAGAAATGCACTGATCAAGAATGTTGAATTACTCGGGATAAACCTTCTGATTTTTCTTTTGGAAGATGTGTCCTGGTAAACATGCTAGTTTCTTTAAAAAAAAACAAAATCAACTGAGAGGAAATGTACCTTTCAGGTTTGAAGATAAACTAAATAATTGTACTCCAAACTTGGGAAGCAAACAGAAATTTTGGAGCAAAGGAAATACCTTGAGTAAATAATAAATGCTCATGCTTCACAAAGAATAATGCAAAAAGGAGCGTGCATACATTAGCAACAATCTTAATACCATCAATCTGCTCTCTTCCCATCCCTGGGTTAACATTATGGGGTTGTGCACTGTATTGATGCTGCTAGTACAGCAGAAATGAACAAGTACTACTTGAGCCAAAAATGAACTGAAATGCATCAAACTAGAGACATGGCATCCAGACACTGATATTCATAGATACAGGTTGCCATAACTTTCAAACTAATCATTTGGTGTTAATTATTGGGTTTACCCTTAAAATCAGAAGGCTTACTGAAGGACAAACATTTAAGACCCAGCCATTCAGTTTAGGTTGCTCAAATATCCAGATCACAGCTTTCCATTTTCTTTAAAGTGCAAAAGTCACAGACAGAAAGAGGGAAAATAGCATATTACTTATGCTTTTATACCAGGACGGTTATCTCCAACCATGAGACTCTCATGTCATCGGAAATGCCACTGCAACACAAGTTGATGCTATGAATCTCCACTGATGTTACTGATCCGGTTTACTGCTTGCGTTGCTTGTTCAGGCATCAATGATGGATCTGATAAAATGGATGTAGTAGTACTAAGTTTACGGAGCGTGCTCAGTACCACTGAAACAAACAAAAAAAAAACTGGTATTAGGTTGATGATTCATCAAGATATAACGTTCAATCAGATACGAAAATATCGATTCAATTCAAGATTTCCAATGCAGGAAAAAAAAGATTATTGACTGTCAAAGGGCATGTTGACAGCGATAAAAAGTGGAGAAAGAGAAAAACCACACATTCTGACAACATCCCTCATTGTATAAATTGCTGTGCCACTTTGGAGGCATACAACCTACTGAAGCAGAAAGTAACAGTCATTCTCATAATCACACCAATCTGTTCATATTTTAACAAAAACACACTGATGTTAACAGAAATATCTCCCCTAGCAAAACTGGTGCAATCCTGCCGAAATCTAAATTCTGTGGTTTACTAATTGACGTGGGTAGTTATTAGCATTCTTGTACTGCTCATATTACACAATACGATAAAGAGTGAATCAGATAAGATGACCTCTCAAGTTATTTCTTTTGATTTCAAATCCAACCTATATTGAAAAAGAACCCTTTGGTCCAACCCGTCCATGCTGACCAGATATCCCAACCCAATCTAGTCCCACCAGCCAGCACCTGGCCCAAATCCCTCCCAACCCTTCCTATTCATATACCCATCCAAAGGCCTTTTAAATGTTGCAATTGTACCAGCCTCCACCACTTCCTCTGGCAGCTCATTCCATAAACGTACTACCCACTGCGTGAAAAAGTTGCCCCTTAGGTCTCTTTTATATCTTTCCCCTATCATCCTAAACCTATGATCATTCTTTCCCAGGCGATTTCCTACTAAGAGTTTACTGATTAAACCTCATTAAAGAAGAGTAAATAGCATGTTGCATGGTTGGTTTGATGACCTATCATTCTAGGAAATTGTCTTTGATGCATTCCATTAACTTACACTATATACTATTCCAACTTGATGTTTGCAATCTATATTAAGAATAAAACCCTACAACAATTGTGTGCATCACCTTTGTTACGTTTAGATTCTTATGTCTTGAATAATGATGTATTAGTGAGCCTATAAACTCACTAATTAATTTGGGATAATCCCAACAGATTAGCCCTGTCTCCAGAGCATTACCCTGGGTGACTGGGTTGCTAGGTAAAAACAATGACTGCAGATGCTGGAAACCAGATTCTGGATCAGTGGTGCTGGAAGAGCACAGCAATTCAGGCAGCATCCGAGGACAGACAAAATCGACGTTTCGGGCAAAAGCCCTTCATCAGGAATAAAAGCTTTTATTCCTGATGAAGGGCTTTTGCCCGAAACGTCGATTTTGCCTGTCCTCGGATGCTGCCTGAATTGCTGTGCTCTTCCAGCACCACTGATCCATGACTGGGTTGCTAGCCTAGTGATATTAGCACTATGTCACCATCTCTTGACAGAGACCTGACAGAGATAAACCAATTTAACAAGCATGTCGTTATGCATACTTATCAGGTTTTCATTTGTAGGAACTCCACTTATAGCCTCATCTGATTATGCTTCAGTGTAATGTGTCTCTCCGGCAAACTAGCACCTGTATTATCCTTGTTCGCTGCCTGGTTGCAGGCCTCTGAAGCCTGGTGTCCCTTCATATGCAGATCCTGTCAGTATCTGAGCTGGTGGCTATGAATGAGAAAAGTGAGCAATGGTGTTTCTGCTTCCTCATTATCTTCCTGCTCTTCCATTTCTTGCTATCACTGTGTGGCCAAGTAATACTTCATGGGAATCTGAAAGGGGAAAGGCACGAGGGTAGCATTGCCATGAGGGTGGAGGTATGGGAAGAAGTGTGTATGCTTATATCAACTGGGGTGTTTCAATAAGAAGAGATAGCGGGATAACAGGAAAGCAAGTTATGAGAAATATTAGGTGGAAGTTACTATTACCATCATTTTCAACTATTTCAACAGTGCTAGTGGCCAAAGGCTCGGTCATCAATATTCCAATCATGGCCCCCAAGATGTCTTTCACAAGATAAGAATATGCAGCTTGGCACCAGTTATGCACCACATTGTCCTGAAAGAGGAAAGGAGATCTAGCTGTGAAGGCTGTGCAATATATAAGAATGATGTGGTTACCAAGTTTGAAGAAAATACCAAGTTTGAAGAAAATACCAATTTAGAGTGAAGTGAAGCTATGGGCCTGTGCAGCAGTGTCAAATGTTGAGGATGCGGCGAAGCTACAAATCATGACTGACGGACATTGTTGATATCTGAGTATGTTGCACACGGAACAGAGTTTAAGATTAATAGATTAGTTGATGGGATTTTGCATTAAGGTATGTTCACTAACTTTGACCACTATTGTCTTAAAATTTCTTATGCTGAGGGTTAGCCTGCTGGCATTGTTTGCCACAGCTATCTATGCCTTTTCAAAATTTGCCTGGAAGGCCTCCTGGCTACTGAAATAATCTCTCTCCACTACCTGCACTGGTTCAGCATGAAATAATTTTTCAACTCTCATGTGCATGACTAAGGAGCACTCCCTGCATCAAAACAGAAGTAGGCCACCAGGCCTTAAAGGCTGTTTGAACATTCAAATACATCATAGTTTATTTGTGAGACAACTCTGTTAGTTTTCTTTTGTTCCACATCCTGAATATCCTTACCTAATAAAGATCTGCTAATCTCAAAGTCTTGAAAATTCTACATGATCCATCAACTTTAGCTGATGTGCAAAATGAATTTCAATTTTCTCTATCCTTTATATTAAAAATGTATTCCTTGATTTCATTTCTGAAGAGCATTGATCAAATGTGAAGTCTGTGTCCCCACGTATACAAGCCTTACAATACAATAGGTTTTCTGTAACCTTTTCATAAAATCCCCTTTCTTCTGGAGTTGTCTGCCTTGAGGCAAGTCTGACCCACAGCGACATTTAAAATTTGCAACATAGGTAGACAGGGTAGTTAAGAAGGCATTTAGCATGCTTGCCTTCATTGCTCAGACCATTGAGTATAGGGGTTAGGACATCATGTTGAGGTCATACAGGACATTGCTGATGTGTCTTCTGGAGTACTGTGTGCAGTTCTGGTCGATTTGTTATAGGAAGGATATTATCAAATCTGAGAGGGTTCAGAAAAGATTCACCAGGGATGGTGGGTTTAAGTTATTAAAAAAAGGCTGATACTCTGGGAACTTTTTTCACTGGAGTGTAGGAGGTTGATGAGTGACCTTACAAACCTTATAAGATCATGAGGGGTATTGATCAGGTGAATAGCAAAGATCTTTCCCCTAAGGTGAAGGAGTACAAAACCAGGGGGCAAATGTTTAAGGTGAGTAGAGAAAGATTCAAAAAGGACAAGACGGAAAACTTTTTTACACAGAGTGGTTCGTGTGTGCAATGAACTGACAGAGGAAGTTGTGGATGCAGGTATAGTTACAATGTTTAAAAACCATTTGGAGAAGTACATGAATAGGAATGGTTTGGAAGGATATGGGACAAATGTAGATAGGTGGGACTAATTTAGTTTGGGAACATGGTCTGCATGGAATAGTTGGACCGAAAGATCTGTTTCCATGCTGCAAAACTCTATAACTCTGTGACATGATCTCCATCACAAACAGAACAAAAAGAGAGATCCTGAACACACATCAGCCGGAAAGTATATTTAACTCCATGCTGTTCAAAACAATCTGATTCACGCCTGGCCTTAATCAACTGACCCGCCCCAAGGAGTTTGAGTTGCTGTGGTGACATACACCTTTATATTAATATTGGAGCCTGGGCTTAATGGAGAGTAACGATAGAGGCTCCAATTTTTCCCGTCACATTCCTGACCAGAAATCTCTCCTGTTCCTACTTCCTGCGGACAAAAGGATCCTTTTGATTTGGTCCAACAGTAATTGGCATTACACTAGCACTGAAACATACAAGCATATTACGCATTTGTGAGATCACTGGCTGCAGGCAGCATGTCAATCATTCTCAATCAGCCTGTGATAGCAGATTTCAGAATACTGTCTACCATCACATATTGTTCTGCTATTAGATTCTAAATACTCCAGTTGATGCTAAGAATTACAGTGGAAATCAATTTAAGATCATCAGTCAGGATCACAGTGTGATTCATTAGGGTGTGCAACAAGTTACATATATTCACACACAGGACACTGTTCTTTGGAGACAAAAGTTAATTTGTCCATTTACTTTGAGGAAAGGATTATGGAAACTGTCAATCCTGCTGTATTTCCATGGCAACATTCTAAACTATTATGGTCTACTTGCCTGATCTGAGTTTAATCAGCTAAGACGGACAATCATCAATTCCCACTGCATCTTCATGTCAACCAAGATCCAACTAAGCGGAACTCTGTTCTTGTGCTGAATAAATTAGGCTCCCTTTTAAAATTTTGTGTTCTAGTCCTGATGAGTGCAAAACAAAAAGCTTTGACTTAGCGTCCCTATTTAACCAATGTTTTAAGTTCTGTATTTCATTTTTTCTTTCTTGGATTTGAAGCAGATGACTCCATACTAATAGACTCCATACTAATCTCCATCTACCAGCTTCATAGAATCACTTAACTCATGTCCCTTTGTAACCTTTTACTCCCAAGTCCATGATTTATGCATTTTCTAACTTGGTTACTTCCATCCAAGTCATTGATATATAGTGAAAAGCTAAAGCTCAGCATGCATCCTATGTTACCTATCAGACAACATTCACTTATCTTGATATTCTTTCTCTTACTTACCAAACAATTGATCATGTCACAAAGTCACAAAAATTTCATTCATTTCGCTATGGATGCAACCTAGAAGTTAAACTCAAACATATGTCCTCTCTAATATCTATTCTGCTGACTCAAAATAAGCTGAACTTTTAATGAGATCTTTAGGAAAGATGTCCAAATGTTAAATTAGTCTAAATCACAAAATACAACTGAGGTTACAACAGAAGTTCAAAACCCGACACCAAATATTTATCTCCTTCAAGTCTGAAAATTTAAACTTCAACTCATTCAACCATTAGGCAGTATACTGGGCACATCAACTCTAAGATCCTGCAACTGATGGAGTTTTTCAATTATAGAGCCTACTTTGCATTCAAAAATATAGAAAATATAGTTCAATTCACCAACAAGTGTTTTGATCCTGACTCTTCCAACTCCAGATTTGACAGTTCTGTTGCTACTCAGATTATAGGGGCTTTAATGAGTGGATCAAGACCACAAATGGAAAGTCATTTTCGGTGAAAGTGCATTCGGCTTGCTCAGTTTGAGGGTGAACCGGCTTGGCTGAACCAACAGAACCTGACCAGACAATCCATTGGGATAAAAACCATGTGTGTTAAAAATAGCACTGGGGTGGAATCAAATACATCATGGAAAAGGTTTTCAAGAGTTTCTGATCTGCACAGCCGCAAACACAGCTCCTTGGTGAATTAGAAAAAGATCCAAAGCTAGTTTACGACATTTGTCTGACGTCTGTCAAGCTGCCTGATCTGGGAGAAAACAATTATTTTGTTGCCATAATGATATTACTAATGCAGTCAGGCTAGATTACAGAATATTTTTCTGTACTTGTGAATATGGACATGTCCCCTCATTCCATGGAAGTTGTAAATAAGTTAAGCACTGCTGTTAATCTTCCTCCAGAATTTATTCATCCCTGTATTTCAAATTGCATCTTCACTTGTGAACACAGTAAAAATCACTTAAGTTATTGGGCCAGCACAGTGGCTCAGTGAATAGCACTGCTGTCTCACAGCACCAGGGACCCAGGTTTGACACCAGCCTCAGACGACTATCTGTGTGGAGTTTGCTTGTTCTCCCCATGTCTGTGTGGGCTTCGTCTGCGTGCTCTGGTTTCCTTCCACAGTCCAAAGATGTGTAAGTTAGGTGGATTGGCCATGCTAAATTGCCCCATAGTGTCCAGGAATGTGCAGGCTAGGTGGAGTAGCCATGGGAATGGCAGGTTACAGGGGTAGGGTAAGGTGGTGAGTCTGGATGGGATTATCCTCACAGGCTTGGTGTGGACTTGAAAGGCCGAATAACCAACTTCCACACTGTAGGATCTCTATGCCTCTATTGCAATAAACCACCAGAAAAAGTATATTTGTCTATGAAATTGTATTGAAGCAGATGACTCAGTGTAAAATGCATGTTATACGACTGGAGATGCATTCAGACAGAAGGAGCAATTGATGACCAAAAGAAACCTGGAAATACTGTACTGTAGCTCATAACATATGCTGAAAATTCCATGAAGTTTGAGGCAACATAATTAATTTTGGCTGCAGCAGGAGTAAACCTAGGAGTAACTATGACAGAAATTCAAAGCCATCATCTCCTCAAAACAATTCAACAAGATTACTAGACATGACTGATGAGTCACAAAGTCATGCTTTGAGCCTCAGGAAAATTTTTATACTCATTGAACAGCTCATTTGCTCTGTGGCTGATGATATATTCCAGTGATTTCCCCAAGCTGGATGTTAAACTATCTAAAGTTACCTTGTTTCTCTCTTGTACCTGTGTCGTACTTCCAATTCTGTAATTCAAAAATCTCAAATCTAAGAAGTTTAAGAAAACATCTGCAAATTTCCACATTTTATTATTATCCTAGGGTATAAACCATGTGATCTGGGTATATATTTTATTCATTTTCTCAATGTTACTACTGTGAAAAACAACATTTATTATCCATTACAGCATGCGGGTTATACCCAACATTATATCCTTATTAAGCCCATATTGCCCTTCACCCCTCTTTTTTTCTCAACATACTTCTAAAATCCTCAACAGTTAGTTTTTATATCTTTTGCAAACATTGATGCTTGTTCCCTTTTAGCATAACATATTCCTTTATTTTGTTTTTTTTTAAAAAGTTTTCTCATCTGGTGGATTTTTACCTTTCATGCATTTGAGAAAGTGTCTCTTTCAATTTAATACAATATTTTACCTGTCCGTTGATCAACAATATTCAAACACACAAGGTGGAGATTGTGGCTTTTGCAAGGGTGTGCTATTGTCATAAGACATCAAAGAATGCAGTAAACAAAACATCAAATTCAAATTATGTGACCGACACAAAATTTACATCACTGTTAGATTATTAAATAGCCCGGTTTGCTACTGATTACTAAATTTAATACAGCCTTATCCCCTTGACAATTCTAAAACCGATTGCTGCAGGAAACTCCTGAATACATTTCAGAAATTCTAAACCTCTTCTTTTTGAGCTACTCTTTCAGTTTATATGGAAATAAGATAATGTCTCCCATCACTGTATCACCATGCTGTTTCAGCAACTTGCTTTGCTGATTTTCATATTAATATAAGCACATTACACCTGTCAGGCGATCAGTAGAGAGCTCACACAAAATTCTTGCACCATAATTAATTTTGGCTGCAGCAGGAGTAAACCTAGGAGTAACTATGACAGAAATTCAAAGCCATCATCTCCTCAAAACAATTCAACAAGATTACTAGACATGACTGATGAGTCACAAAGTCATGCTTTGAGCCTCAGGAAAATTTTTATACTCATTGAACAGCTCATTTGCTCTGTGGCTGATGACATATTCCTTTGTGGTCCCTCAGTTTTACCCTTGCTCTTTTCACTGACTGATATTCTGTTCTATTAATGTCGTGGGAAGTCTGCCTACAAATATTCCTACAATTCATCCTTACATTACCGCCCTATTCTTTCCAAAGATCTGTATTACCAGCTTTCATGTCCGTAAGTCTTATTTGAATAGTCAACCCCATCTTGACTACATGTATTTTTGGACTTAAAGAACTTCTACTTGTTAATGCTCTGTAAATTATGTCCAATCAATTTAATTATTTTATTTTTTAACATTCCAGATTAAATTTTTAACACACAATTTAGCGCTACTTTATACAACTTGTGCTTCCATGAATAAAATATTTATATGACTTTTATCTGCTTTTGTATTTAAAGAAGGAAAATTTGAAACCCTGAAATTAAGAGATGATTTACTTCAACCTTATTATAATTGACTTACTTGGTCGAAGAACTGGTAGGGAACAGTACTGATCCAACCATGAAAGTGTTGTCTTGCATAAATCATCTAAACTTGTAGTCACAACTGTATCATTGAAGGAATCAAATAAAGGCTTTATAATTATGCTGAACTGAGTAGAGTGTCAAGGATCACAAACTTTTTGTCATTAACCATGTTATAATATTTCATTATTAAACAGCAAACATCGTTGCTAGGCTCAACAAATTCAATATTATTTAGGTAGTATTCTGAAGATATTTGTATTTGATCGTACTTGATAGCAAATTAGTAATATATGAAGGTCATCATAGTCCTCGTGGACCATAGCGCCGCTCTCTCATTACAGAGAGCGAGAGAGAGAGGGGAGAGGAGTGGGGGGGGAGGGAGGAGAGAGAGAGAGAGAGACACACACACACACACACACACACAGAGGGGAGATAGACAGGAGACAGAGAGAAAGAGAGATAGAGAGAGGGGGGGCAGAGGAGACAAAGACAGAGAGAGAGAGAGAAAAAAAGAACCAACTGGTGGTGCTTTAACCGGAGGGTCAGCATGCCTCAGGAGAGGATAGAGGTTGAGAACAAGAGTCCTTCATGGTAACCTCAACTGGTGCAGGAATCAAACTTATGCCGCTAGCATCACTCTGCATAATAAACCAGCCATCTGAACTAATTGACCGCCAAATGTGTCACAATTAAAACTAACAAGAAATAACTTTTCTTTTTAAAAAGAGTCACGTGATCAACAGCTTTAAAAATGTTGTTTAATCTTTGTTCAAACACTGAATGCTGAAAATATTAGGATCATAATAAGATGATAAGATATAGAAGGAAAGGTAAGACATTTGGCCCATTGAGCCAATTTCATTCAACTAGGTCATTATTGATTTGATTGTGTCTTCAACTACAATTCCCTGCTTGTCTTCTATGATTCTATGTTAATCAAAATTCTGTCTAACTCAACCTTGAATACATTCAATGGCCCAGCTTCCACTGCTACCTGTGGAATAGAATTCCGAAGCTTAACAACCTTCTGACAGAAGACATTCCTCTTCATCTGCATCTTAAATGGAGAGAGTAGATATACGGATTTGTGTACGTGCTCAAACAGCTTGTGGAAATTCTCTTTGTTCTGGATATAGCTTGTATTACAAATTCCTTTATGCTGTTTGCGTGTTTTTAGACAAAATGCACCACCACACAGTTTACCACATTTCAACATTAAAAGGATACAATCCAGAACTTCCAGTTCTGAAGTGTTCTTGATTTGACGTACTCATCAAATAATTCCTGCATATGATCAAATCGTTGCTGTGTCATTGGGACACCAGTTGCGGGAAGCTGCTTATGGCAGGTACTGAAATTAGGAATGCGTAGTTCCAAGTTACTACCAATTGTTAGATCAAGTAATTCAAAGACCCAAATCAACCTCTAGCATAACACAAAGTACAATGCGATTTAACCACTCAATGGTAATGATTTCCTAAGTTTTCCATTGAGTAGGTGAACTTACAAAGTCAGGAAAAGTCCTATGCACGATCTCCACTCGATGCAGTATTATGGGAAAGGGTACGAGAATGAAAAATTGGTATTTATCTCCAAATTAAGAAGAAAAATTAACCCGAATCGTGCTTCCTAATTGTTACCAGCACCTCCGTTCAGAAGTGCACCTGTACACAGGTTTCATTGTCAACAGTCCTGTTGGTGTTGCACCAAGAGTCGGCAAATTCAAAAAGAGGACAAAAAACTAAGAACCACTAACTCATGGAACGTGCACTAGTGTATACAGTTGAAGCTGCTGCATCCTCCATGGTAGAATAAAAGAAAGCTGAAGCCTTTAATGTATAGAGACAGAATAATTTGGCCAATAACGTCAAATATATCTCAGGAGTTTAGCCAAAAAAAATCTTAAAATCAACAGCAAAATTAAAAACAAACTTGACAATGTAAACTTTTTGGTGATGTCAACAGTTAACCAGAATAAATACAATTATAGATTTATAACTGTTACCACACACAATAAAGTGTTAAATTGTGTAATGTAAACATGTGAGGAACAACTGCAATTTAAAGAATCTTGCAATCCATCATCTCTGTTACATTTTACCCTGTTTGAAATGGGAAAAAGTTTTTCAAATATAGAATATGGAGGATACATAGCATAAACAACAATTTTTGGAGTTTATAATTGAAAAAAAAACTGTGTTTGAAGCTACGATTTAGAATTCTTTGGAGAAGGTTGACAAAGATCCTAGTCTAGATAACAAAACCTTGTGTCTCTTGGCCAGTCAAAGATGGAAGTCAGATCAGCGATGCAATCTCTTTGGAGAGGAGGCACTGACAACAGTTTGCTTGCTCCAGTGTGCAGATTGCAAACTCACCACCTCCAAGTCAAAGGTTTCTACTGCCAAAGGCTCAAAAGAAACAGGAGAGCCATGCAGGCCAGAAGGTCCTGAGCTTGCTCAATTATTTTATTGTTAACTCAGAGAATCATGGCTCAGAGAAAGGCGGCCATTTGGCCCATCAAGCATGTACTGACTTTGAAACAGTAATCACTAAGTCGGAGTTCACTCCATTCTTTCCCCTGCCATTCCTGCAAATTTCTTTTTGTAAGGGTTCACCTGGTTCCCTTCCGAAAATTTGAAATGTTGCTGATGTCATACCTGGAGGCTTGTGGGCACCATTGAACCCCTTACCTAAGGGAGGACATAGAGTGGATTCCTGAGATATCAGATCTGTCCTCCATGTGGAGGTCGATGAGACTGGATCTCTATTATTTGGAATTTGGAAGGATGAGAGATGATCTCATTAAAACTCAGGAAAAACTGTCTTACAGGTTGTGACAGGGTAGATGCAGGAGAAGGACGGAGTCTAGACCCAGGGGACACAGCTTCAGCATTGGAGGTAGGCCATTTGGGACTGATGAGGAGGAAAGTCTTCAACCAGAGGTGGCGAATCTTTGGAATTCTCTACCCCAACAGGGCTGAGGAAGTTCAATCTTTGAGCTGGTTCAAGACCAGAGATCAATCCATTTCTACATACCAATAACATCAAAGGATAGGGATAGTGCAGGGAAATGACATTGAGGTAGATGATGTTCAGCAGCGGTTCATTTGAATTGAGGATGACATCTGTCAGGCCAGACTGCAGATGCTGGAAACCAGAGTTTAGATTAGAGTGGTGTTGGAAAAGCTCAGCAGGTCAGGCAACATCCGAGGAGCAGCAAAATCGACATTTCGGGCAAAAGCCCTTCATCAGTCAGGCTAGGTAAATCTTTGGATGGTTCAGAAGAGATTTACCAGGATGTTGCTGGGAATGGAGGGTTTGAGTTATAAGGAGGGGCTGGACACGTTGGGATTCTTTTCACTGGAGCACAGGAGATTGGGAGGTGACCTTAATGAGTTTTATAAAATAATGAGGGGCATAAACGAGGACAAGGGCAGATGTCTTTTCCTTAGGGTGGGGGATTTCAAGACTAGGGGATATATTTTTAAGGTGAGAGGGGAAAAGAGTTAAAAAAGACTTGAGGGGCATTTATTTTTAATTCAAAGTGGTTTGAATGTAGAATGAACTTCCAGAGAAAGTGGTGATGCAAGTACAGTTGCAATGTTTAAAAGACATTTAGAGAAGTACATGAAAAATAAAAGCTTGGAGGGATATGGCAAGCATAGGCAGGGGGGATTAGTTTAGTTTGGGATGACGGTCAGCATTACGGACTGGTTGGACTGAAGAGTCTGTTACCGTGCTGTATAACTCTCTAACTCTATAAGAACAACAATGGATTTTAAAAACGCACTATACTTATACCCACTTGATTGATGCATTAAGCTCCTCAATTTCTTCCCTGAGACGTTTTGCTTCATCCTGCATCTGTGACCTCTCCTGTTGTAGTTTTGCTATGTATTCCACAGTTTTCTGTAGTGTTGCTGCATTGCTCATCTGCAGGAATCATATTAAAATGTTTGGTTAAAATACAAGCAGTGTTAATACCTTTCTGCTAAAAACTGAGAATATTTTTTTCGAAGAAAGAGTAAATGCTTCAGATTATGATGTTTCAGTTACACCATTCCTTCTTTCTCTCAATTCAAATCTTGCCAGACCTGCTGAGTATTCCCACCATTTTCCATTTTTATATATGAGTTGATGCTTATTGGCTGACTAGATCAGGAGAGAAAAGGTGGAAAACTGAACAGAGTATTGCGTTAAGTGAGCACGTTTCCACTTTAAACCCGAGCAATAGTGGGGAAGAAGAGAGAGAGAGGGAGAGGGAAGGAGAAAGGAAGGGATGGAGGGAAACTGCCTGGGAAATTCTATCTGGCAACACAACGATTGCACTATGTGGATCTGACCTCCTTCTCTAAAGAAAGGTGTACAATTCGTAAACCTCTCCACTTTATCCACAAAACTCAAACTTGCAAAAAATTTCTATGTTCTGTATTCTAATAGTTACATTCCATGTACAATTCATAGGTGTTATGAAGTTGAAGGCATGTACTGTACCTTTCAGAGAGATTGAAGCTGTCCTGAACTGAGAGCTTAGAAACACCTGTATATATGACTAGGTGGTAGTCCCAAGTGTACTGGAAAATCAAAATTAATTGTTACGACACAGAGGTGAACCCCTCTGTTACTTAAACCCAAACACCAGGAAAAGCTCCCCTCTTAATCTGTTAAAACATGAGTGACAGAGAACTCCCAAGTTCCACTATTTTAAGAAAATAACATCAACTTTTTTTAAACTCTAAAAGTGAACATTAAACAACTATTCACAACTCTAAACCCCTCTTTCTGTTAACTGCTTATTTTGTGTCTCCAACTCTGTAACAATGCACTGTACCAATAAGACACTTATTAAAATTACATCAACTTAATTTCAAAACCACACGGCTGCAGTCATCTTCTGTGACATCACTCTCCAGCTGCTGAATCCCCGGGTCGTCTTCTTTTGTTTTACTGGGAGTAGGTTTCATATGAAAAGGTACTTTTGATAGAGGGGGTTTCCTAATTTCTTGGATCTCTCTCGAAGGCAGTTACTCGCTCTCCCATTTTCAAAATGTCTGCATTTTTAAATCCCCAAATTCACATTGTCTCATTGGTTTGATGCTGGCAAACAATAAATTCAAACTTGATTGGGTTTTAGTATCATTTAACTGATTGGTTAAATTCGAATCGCTGTCAAAACAGCAACCAAAACTCAGGTATCCACTTCACAGCCAAATGTTACATATTTTCAATTTTCCTGTACATTCTGGGACTGCCATCTAGTCATATACACAGGTGCTTATAAGCTCTCAGTTCAGAACAGCATTCACTCACTCTTAAAGGTACAATACATCCCTTCAACTTCATAACAACAGGGAATTTCTGAAATATGTACTTATAAGATGATAATTGGGTTTCAAACAGTCACTCCTTTTCAACAAACAATACATCAAGCAAAAAGTGCTGTGAATCTAATCAACCAACCTACCGGTTTTATATTAGACTGGGATTTTAAAGTAGTCACTAAACTGTGAAGAGTGTCAAAACCCATTCTGATGTTAAATCGCCTCTTCTGTTCTGCTGAAATGTGGTTCATTCTCAGACTCTGTCAACAAAGAAAAGTATATTTTAAACTTAATAGCCCTTAGACAATAAAAGGCTTTCTACTGTACATCACCAAAAGTACATACTGCACTCAAACGTAGGACAAGATTGGACTCACCTATAATACCCTAATTCGATATGAAGAGTAACATAACAAAATAATCATGAACTTGAGAAAACAGTATTATGAGCATTATAAGATGGAGTCTTTGTTCTTTCAGATTTTAGTTTTTGTGAATCATTCCAAATCTTTTGCTTTCAAAAGAAACCCATTTGGGGAAATATGTTCTGAACTTAACCATAAGTATGCTCCTTGATTAGTATCATAATATAAATTGATAAACTCTATTTTCTCTATATGGGAGTCTTAGTTTTGACTATCATTTCTCAGTGTTTAGGCATACGAAGCACCGAATGTAACATACACCGTTTTGAAATGGGTGTCCATGGTTTTAAGGCAACGTAAGTATTTGGTAGTTCATGGAAAGAATAGAGCAATATTTAAAGCAAGCAAATTTTTGCATTTTCTTAACCATTTCTGCATTGCTTCCTCTTTGTCTTGCTGTTACTCAAGCCTGTCATTTGTCAAAGCAACAACTATAGTTTTTTTTGCACATACTGGTTAAATATATATGGATTTCTTTATGCAAATAATCAAACAGAAGAGAACCTGCAGTGGGATGACAAATAGGCCAAAATTATAACAATTGTGCTGTTCTCACATACTAGTGGAGGCTCAGATAACAAACTGTAATGTGCAGGCAACTGCTGAAAGTAAAGACCCCTCATGCAAACAAATACTGGGACAACATATCCAATACTGTCCATAGAGCACATAAATGCCCTATTAGCTTCTTTACAAGCATCCCAAAAAAAACAGAATTCTTTCAATAATATTGCAATAATAAGGCATCACCAGGTAACCAAAAGCTGGTGTATCGTAGTTAGTTTATCCATTAAAAAGGGTCAGTTCTCCCAAAGAAGTAACAGGTATGGGACCAGTGGTGTGCCACAAGGAATAGCACTGCGTCCACTCCTTTTAGCCATTTGTATAAATGATGTGGATGTGAACTTAGGAGGTATAGTCAGTCATTTGGCAGATGACACCTAAATTGGTGGGGCAGTGGACAGCCAAGAAGGTTACCTCAGAGTACAATGGGATCGTGATCAGATGGTCCGGTGGGCTGAACAGTGGCAGATGGAGTTTAATTTAGATAAATGTGAAGTGCTGCATTTTGGGAAATCAAATCTTAGCAGGACTTATACAGTTAATGCTAAGGACCTGGGGAGTATTCTTTGAAGTAAAGACAGGATAGTGAAAAAGGGTTACTTGTCTTTACTGGTCAGAGCATTGAGTAGAGGAATTGGGGGGGGGGGGGGGGGGGGGGGGGTCATGTTACAGCTCTACGGGATATTGGTTAGTCCACTTTTTGAGTACTGTATTCAATTCTTGTCTCCCTGCTATAGGAAGGATGTTGTAAAACTTGAAAGGGTTCAGAAATATTTACAAGGATATTGCCAGGGTCAGAGGGTTTGAGCTATAGGGAGGAACTGAATAGGCTGGGGTTATTTTCCCTTGAGCATCAGAGGCTGAGGGGTGACCTTATAGAAGATCATAAAATCATGAGGTGCATGGAAAAAGTGAATAGACAAGGTCTTTTCCCCAACAGAGTGAAGTCTAAAACTAGAGGGCATAGGTTTATCATGGTAGGGGAAAGATTTAAAAGGACCTAAGGGGCAACTTCTTCAGGCAGATGGTGATATGTGCATGCAGAGGAAGTGCCAGAGGAAGTGGAGGAGGTTGGTACAAATACAACATTGAAAAGCCATCTGGATGGGTATATGAATAGGAAGAGTTTAGAGGGATATATGCCAAAAGCTGGCAAACGGGAGTAGATAATTTAGGATAACTGGTTGGCATGGACAAGTTGGACTGATGGGTCTGTTTCTATGCTGTACAGCTCTATGATTCTAATGACAAAGGAGAAAAGTCTCCACAGCATCGATTAGTAGAGTAGTTTATATTGATCTGACTCTTTTATACAAGGGCATTTGAAACCATTATGCAGCATGGTTAAACATGTCCAGTGATAATAATGGCTCATTGTGGCTAAAACATCTTTTCATCTCTCTCTAGGAGGGATAATAGTCTATACTGTTAGTGGCATGGAGTAACAGAGAGATCTAATCAGTAATCTCAGGAAGCCTTACTTCAGTTTTAAAAGCCAAACAGGATGCCAGGTGCCTGAAAATGCACAGCTTTATCTTGGGTTTCCTTACCCTTCATGTTTGCCTATTTTAAAAAATTTCTTGTCCCTTTATGTTAGCAAAGACTGACAATGTGTTAAAATATCCTTTAAAGCTTCATAGTTCCACTATTTAAATTTCAGTTGTGCACAACTTTCTTCCAACGTCGCCTATCAAATCAAGATCAAACTATGCTATTGAGCTAAGCTAAGAAAATTAACAATAAGCAGCACAGATCATTGAGGGAGACAGGAAAGGAGTGGGAGAGGGTTAAAAAAAATCAGTGAAGATCAGAAATGTACTGCATTTTTACTTCTAATAATGTACCAATTTGACAGAAAGTAGTTTATATAAAGCCTTCCATTAGTACAAACAACTCTATTTGATTGAAGTAACAACTACATTCCAGTACAAGTCTGCAGGTGATTTCCTGAATGTGTGATTTCCAAAACAAAACTGCAAACCTAACTGTGGAGCAGCTTCATCAAGGGTTAGAGCTAGTTCTGTAACCATCCCCAAATTGAGATCAACATACATTTAAAGGAAAGATACTTTTTGCTAAGAGATAAAATAAAACAAAAAAAATTACTTCATAAACCTGTTACCTTAAATGGTTGGTCTTGTTTAGCTTTTGTGGAATTGTTTATGGGGGACTGTGGGCTTGGGATTCTCTCAGAAGTCGCTGGAGATCCTTGGCCTGAATTCTGTCGGTCCCGGCCTGAAGAACAATAAATTAAACTAATTGCACGTATGTTCTTCAAAATTCTTTTGACAAATTATGCATTTTAATATATTCAGCACTATGCCATTTAAATATAAGATACTCAGGCCTATTGGAAGAGTGTGCTAGTTTTATTTGTGGTAACCTTTTGCAAACTCCTGGAAAGGAAGGAAGTAAAAGAACTTGCATTTATATACACTTGGTGACCATAGGACATTTTAAAACCACTATCAGTCAAAATATCTAATGCAATTCCATCACTATAGTAGAGAAATTCAGCAGCCTTTCCACACACAGCAAGTTCCCAGAAACATGTTAAATAATTTAATAATCTCCTTTACTGATGCTTGTTGAGGGATAAATATCAAACAAGAGATGAAATGAACTCATTTTCTTGATAATGACATTCCCTCACTACAGTTCTCCCTCAAAACTAGGCACAAGTGCCTCCTTAGATTAATTCTTGAACCACGATGAGAATTGCATCAATAATTAACCAATTCACGTAACAATGTGCCACCACTGAGTTGAAGTAAACAGTAAGGAAAACATAGAACAGTACTGCACTGTACAGACCTTTTGGCCCTCAATGTTGTGCTGACCTTTTATCCTACATAAGATCAGACTAAGCTAACATCCATGTGCCTATCCAAGAGTCATTTAAATGTCCCAAATGTACCTGACGCTACTACCACTGCTGGCAATGCATTTTACACGCCCACCACTCTCTGTGTAAAGAACCTATCTCTGACATCTCCCCTACACTTTCCATCAATCACCTTAAAATTATGTCTCCTCGTGATAGCCATTTCCACCCTGGGAAAAGTCTCTGACTATCCACTCTATGCCTCATCATCTTGTACACCTCTATCATGTCACCGCTCATCCTTCTTCGCTCAAGTGAGAAAAACCACAGCTTCCTCAACCTTCCTTCATTAGACAAGCCTTCCAGACCAGGCAGTATCCTGTTATATCTCCTCTGCATTCTCTCTAAAGCTTCCACATCTTTCCTATAATGAGGTGACCAGAACTGAACACAATATTCCAAGTGTGGTCTAACCAGGGCTCTATAAAGCTAAGCATAACTTCACAGCTTTTAAACTCAATCCCCTGATAATGAAAGCCAACACGCCATGTGCCTTCTTGACAACTCTATCAACTTGGATGGCAACATTTCATATGAACATCAACAACAGTTCCAATTTGGGGATAATAAGCTTTTAGTTTCAGCAGCCACATTAAAAATTTGCTATAAAGTCATCTTTCCCAACAAACCCAGAACCATCAAACCCATATGGCAATTTAGGCTGGTGCCACTTACATTGTATAATGGCCTCTCTTGTGCAAGGTACAACGTGTACAAATCTAAAGATGCCTCAATGTAGAGATGGCAAAACAAAAATGGATTTCAGCCGTGGCTGAATTTGTACTCTTTCCAAATTCACATTACACCAGATAATTTGGAAGAGGAACCCTGGCAATATACCAAGTGAGTAACTTTGTCCTCCCATCCATCTCTCCAACCCTAACAAAACATTGAGACTAACTGGAGCACGCCCACACTGAGATCTGCAAATTCAACTTGCCCAAGATACAGAACTTCTCGGTCTACATTGTTTTTTATTACATAGGCAACTGATGTAGTCCGTGTATTATCACAATCAGCTTGGTTTCACACAGATCATAAAAGAATGTACTAAGACACATCCAGAAGGAAACAAAATACAAGAAAGCACTATGGTCCATTTGCCACTTGTAGAAAGGTACCAAAAACTGGTCTCTAATCCTGAAAATTGAGGAGGGTAAAGTACACAAACGCGATGTTTAGCACTGCTACCTCACAGCGCAAGGGACCGGAATTCGATTCCAGCCTCACGTTTGAACGTTCTCCCAGCGTCTGTGTGGATTTTCTCCAGGTGCTCTGGATTCCTCCCACAATCCAAAGGTGTGCATGTTAGGTGAACTGGACATGCTAAATTGCCCAGTGTCAGGGATGTGTAGGTTAGATGCATTACTCAGGGGGAAATGTAGTGTAGTGGGGGAATGGGTCTGGATGGCTTACTCTTCGGAGGGTCGGTGTGAACTTGCTGAGTCGAATGGCCTATTTCCGCACTGTCGGCATTCTATGATTGTACATGAAGACTAAAATTCCTTCTAATATCCAGTAGATAAAGTGAATTAAATATTCACTAAAATATCATCCGTAAACTACTTATGCTCCTCTAAAATAAATCAGATACATAATGAAGAACTTCAAAATCCTATTTAAGTTTAGATGGGTATTTACCTGTTGGCGTGGGTGAAGGTGCTTGTTTTTTAGAGGTTGTAGGAGTGACCTGTTCAGCTTTGGACTGTAACCGGACTGCACTCGAAGCTGTATTTGATGCAAACAATTGCGAAATGTTTGACTTTGTAGATTTTGAAGTTTGCTGCGACGTACTCATTACTCCTGGTTGTTGTGCTGGGCCAACTAAAATATTGCCATGGAAATCACCTGTGGCCTACAAGAAGTAAAAGGATGCTGAATTTATTACCATACATTGAAGCTCAATAACATCCAGCTGGCAGGTGTGAACTCAAACCTCTAGCTAACTGTTAAAAATATCGTATTGCAATTTTTGAAATCGTCCACAGACATTCAAAAGATACATTCACAATGCAAGTACTTCTACATTCACAATAAAATTATTGGTTCTCCTGGATTATGTAATGTAGTGCATCATTCACTACTAATTTTGTGCAGACAATTTTCTGTCTTGATGTATAAAAGGAGAGACAGACATGGGTCATCAATTTGCACTTCTCTGTCCTTATATGATGCGTGTTTTTTAACAAATAAAAAAAAACACTCTTAAAAAGGTGCATCTGTTGTCATTAGGTATGGGACAGAAATGAGAGAAAATGCATCATAACAATCCCATCTGTCGAGTGAATAGATGAGCTTGTGAATCTTATGCAAAAGTTCAACCCAGTTATCTGCTTCAGAGATGCATATGACCCTGAAGTTGTCTAAGGTTGGCTTTAGATTTTCACCATGCACAGTTTTGTTGTTTAAATAGCTTTGAGTTTTTTTTTAAACCGAAAATATAAACCATAGATAAAAAAGATTTTGTAGAAAACAAAGATGCAAAAGAGAAAATGGGAGGAAGTGGGAGAAGAGAAGAGGAAAGGAACAACAACAGAATTGGGGTTCAAACATATTTATTAAAACAAAATCTAAAATGTTAAATTTTGAAATCTAGAATATTTCAATATTAAAGCACTGGAATTGCAACAATTTTATTACAATAATCTTAATGATGATTCTAGATGTGTGTTGTTGACAACTTACAGAATCATGAATCAAATGAGACATGGTCTTCTGTCAACAGGGTATCAAACGGTGGATATGGAAGTGAAGAAATGGTTGAACAAAATGACAACAGCAGAAATAAGTGATAAAGGGAGAGCCAAACACTGCAATTAGGAGCAAGGAACCATGGTTACTGGAAAAAGAGTTTTATGCCCAGAGAAACAGATAAGGAAGTAACATTAAAAGGGAATAGAAATGTGAATGTCAAATAATATAAGGACATGGCTGGAGATAGGCAAGTTTGTGGTAAGATCATGAAAGGTTACATAAGTTGGCAAATTTTAAAGGAAGACTGTGACCATTGGCAGGAATTTTTTTCTTTGAGGTAGAAGTTTAGGAATGATAGTAAATTTGAGGAAAGAGTCACATAACCATTCACATTTTTTCTATTCATATAATTCATCCAATATCCTGTTAAATGTCTCAATTGAACCTGTCTCCACTGCACTGCAGGCACTTTACAGCTGTGCCCTTTGATTCTTAATTTGTTTTCAAGTGGGGACAGTTTCTCCCTTTTCACAGTGTAGACAATTCCTGAATTTGAAAACTTCTATCAAATCTCCATTTAGCCTTCTTCCCACCAGGGAATCAAGTCCAATCTTTTCTCATAACTGAATTACCTCATCAATGGAATCACTCTTTCCAATACATTCACAGTGCTCCTTCAGTATGCCGTTCAGAATGATACACAATACTCCAACTGAGATCTAACCATTGTCACGCACAAGATCAAAATGTATTCTACTTCCCTATTTATGAAGCCTAGAATACTGCATGATTTGCTAATTGCTTTCTACCTGTCCTGTCACCTCTAATAATTTATGATCACATACACTCAATATTTCTCACTATGTTCTAAAGCTTTTCTGTTTGGCAGGTTTTCTTCAACTAATAATCAAGAACAAGTGCACACATCCAAAAGCTTTATCACTGTCTGTTTATACCAATATATGTGAGTGAGTGGGATGAAGGAACAAAATGTAAAATCTAAGTTTGCAAATGATACGAAGTTGGGTGGGAGGGTGAACTGTGACCAGGATGCAGAGGGCATTCAGCATGATCTGATCAGATTGGGTGCATGGGCAAATCAATGGCAGATGCAGCATAATTTGAATAAACTTGAAGTTATTCACTTTGGAAGCAAAACCAAAAAGGCAGATTACTATCTGAATGAGTGCAAATTGGGAGAGGGGAGTGTGCAGCAGGACCTGGATGTTCTTATGCATCCCAAGAACGGCACGGTGGCACAGTGGTTAGCACTGCTGCCTCACAGCTCCAGAGACCCGGGTTCAATTCCCGACTCAGGCGACTGACTGTGTGGAGTTTGCACGTTCTCCCCGTGTCTGCGTGGGTTTCCTCCGGGTGCTCCGGTTTCCTCCCACAGTCCAAAGATGTGCAGGTCAGGTGAATTAGCCATGCTAAATTGCCCGTAGTGTTAGGTAATAAGGGGTAAATGTAGGGGTATGGGTGGGTTGCGCTTCGGCAGGTCGGTGTGGACTTGTTGGGCCGAAGGGCCTGTTTCCACACTGTAATGTAATCTAAAAGTTGCTGAACATAAGCATGCAGGCGGAGCAAGCAGTAAAGAAGGCAAATGGTACGTTGGCCTTCACTGCGAGACATTTTGATAAAAGGAACAGGGATGTGTTGTTGCAGTTATACAGGACCTTGGTGAGGCCACACCATACTGCATGCAGTTTTGGTCTCCTTTTCTGAGGAAGGTTGCTCTTGCTGTCAAGGGAGAGCAGCGAAGGCTTACAAGGCTGATTCCAGGCCTTAGATATGAGGAGGGATTGACTAGGTTAGGATTGTTTATGCTGGACTTCAGACGAGTGAGAGGTGATCTCAGAGACTTATAAAATTCTAACAGGACTAGACAGAGTAGATACAGGGAGAATGTTCCCCATGGTGGGTGCGTCCATAAGCAGGGGTCACAGTCCGAGTATTCAGGGTTGACCATTTAAGACAGAGACAAGGACACATTTCTTCAGCCAACGAGTGAATTCATTCGCACAGGTAGTAGTTGATGCCAAAACATTGAATGTATTCAAGCAGCAGCTAGATATAGCAGTTGGGATCAAAGGTTATGGAGAGAAAGCAGGATTAGGCTATTGAGTTGGATAATTGGCCATGATAATGTCGAATGGCAGAGTAAGCTCAAAGGGCTGAATGGCTGCCTCCTGCTCCTATTTTCTATGTTTCTATGTTTGTAACTTTGAGCATTCTTTATAAACCAGAAAATGTTTTAAACTTGTGTTTTGAGGGCAGCATGGAGAAGGAAAGACAAAGATGAGAAACAAGGAAAGGGAGATTTAAACTATCCTCAGATAAGCACATGGATGCTTTTGGGATAGTGTAGGGGAAACAAGTTGAGAATAGTTCACAGGTTGGCGCAACATTGAGAGCCAAAAGGCCTGTTCTGCACTGTATTGTTCTATGTTGTAAAGAAAAAGGATAGCAGACGCAAACTAAAAAACTATATCTTTCAAATTTACATGTGCAATATCAGAGATACTTGACTAACATTAAATCACATTTTTATGCACTTCAGTTTTAAAGCTCTGTTTTTCATACTATAATATGAGAAAACACTATAATATCCCAACTTATTAAAAAAAATCGTGATTTACACAGCATGGCACACAGCTTTTCAATCGATCAATGAAGGTCCGAGTTACCAGACGGTAAAGTGAAGCTGGACAAATAAAAAAACCTGCAATCTGTTTCATTTCATGGTAAGGTGAAGATATAGAAATTACAAAAGGTTTTGTTTAATCCCATCATTACTTCATCAAATATGTTCATGAATACAACTGTTTGTCCATTTTAGTTATTATACTAACCCCTTTCTCACCTTCTTAGAGCACTTGGTGATGTGACAAACTCCAGCTCTCAACTTTTCTTGCCACAGAACCCCATTCAGAGCACAGACCATTTATCTAATTTGACAATTGCATTTCTGTTCAAGTGAATAGTGCTGTTACAGGGACCATTTTTTCCAGCGTATTCATGGGTGACACAAGTGTCACTGGCTATGCCAGCATTTCTTTCCCATCCTCAAGGTGGCAGCGGTGAGCTACCTTCTTCAACTGCTGCAGTCTGCTTGTCGTGGGCAAACCCACAATGCCAGTAGTGGGCTTCCAGGACAGTGTTTCAGGCATTTCATCTGAATGGAATAATCTACAGCAACTAACCCTGGCATTAAGAACATATTATCAAACATAGGGATAACTCTTACATATAATAACAAAATCATGGCGTGACTTTGATCATACAATATAAGTGCTCAAATAAACAGGTGGCTGCAGTATCACTGATGCTCTTATTCAGCATATGATAACATTGTGAACAAAGTGTTAAATGGTATGTTAGCCTTCCTAGTGAGAGGTTTGGGTATAAGAACATGGATGCCTTGCTGCAGTTGTGCAAGGCCTTGTTGAGACTACGTCGAGAGCACTGTGTGAAATTTTGGTTTTGTTATCGGAGGAAGGATATTCTAGTTATGAAAGGAGTGGGACAAAGCTTTACTAGATTGGAGGATTGAAATATGAAAAGAGGTTGGATCGGTTGAGACTATAAATCACTGGAGTTTATAAGAATGATGTAGTAGTGTGATGAGGGCTGCTCACAGAATTTTTATAGGTTTATAACAGGACTCGACAAGATAAGTGCAGGAAAAATGTTCTCAATGTCTGTGGAGTCCAGAAGCAGGGAAGTCAGAGGGTAGGCCATTTAGGACTCAAATGAGAAAAAGTGTCTTCACCCAGGCGGTGTGCCTATGGAATTTTCCACCACAAAAACAAATGAATATTTTCAGGAAGGAGTTAGATATAGTTCTAAGGGCCAATGGGATCAAAGAAGAATAGCATACTAGTTTAGTTTGGGATTATGTTTGGCATAAATTAGTTGGACCAAATAATCATATTGAAAAGTTCAGCAGGCTTGATGGGCCAAATGGACGACTCCTGCTCCTATTTTCTATGTTTCTATCATGAAGTAGGTATTGAGGCCAATGTTAGTAACAAGCTTTTAAAGAATGGTTAAGGGGCTGACTGACAACTAAATTCAGGAGATTGTACAACATTTAGAGAACAGTGATGTGATCTTTCTCCTCCCTAGAAGTGGCAGAAAGGGGAAATAATTGGGGGAGCTGGCCCACAGAGAAACCTGCCCTCTTTGCATCACTGAGCGATTAAATACTGGATAAGATGGTGCATGGGCAATATTCTCAACTTGCCATCAATTAAAGTCCTTATGTGATCACTTAAAGGCCACTCAAGAGCATCAACTCAGCACTCCCCTTTTACCTCGACCCCACCAGGTGGAATTCCCAACTGGGAAACATCTGACTGGGTGTAACTGAAGGCATGGATGGTAGGCATGGAGCAGCCTCTTATAATCACCCTTCTGCCCTTGTCTCCAAGGGCAGAATAGTCTTCTCTCTCTGACATTCCCACTTCTCAAGAGGAAGAAAAAATTGCCTTCACAACCTGGATCCCGAGGTGTAGGACATGACCAACAGATTTTCAGACCCAAAATGATCAGCCTTTGATCGCTCGGCTACTTCCGGCAACCCGAGTCTCCAGTGCTGGGGTTGTGAAGGAGTAAGGTACTTGCCTTCACTTGCCTCAGAGCTCTCAATGGTTTACCCAATGTTTTATTTAATGACCTCTCCTAACAGTGGCCAACTGAATAGGAGTACATAAATCATTGCTGAGAATTCTGTACATTACTTAAAGCCATGTTTCCTTTTACTGTTCACTTGATACTGGAGGTTTCCACCCTCAGGCAACTGTCTGTATGGAACATAGTACAGCACAGTACAGGCCTTTTGGCCCTTGATGTTGTGCCAGCCTTTTATCCTACTCTAAGATCAGACTAACCTACTTACTTTTCATTATACTAAATTCCATGTGTCTATCCAAACTCAAATGTATCTGACTCTACTACCACTGCTGGCAGTGCAGTGCACTCACCACTCTCTGAATAAGAGAACCTACCTCTGACATCGCTCCTAAACCTTCCTCCAAATACCTTAAAATTACGCCCCCTCGTGACAGACCTTTCCGCCATGGGAAACAGTCGCTGGCTATTCGCTCTATGCCTCTCATCATTTTGTATACCTCTATCAAGTCACCTCTCAACCTACTTTGCTCCAAATGAGAAAAGCCCTAGCTCCTTCAACCTTTCTTCATAAGACATGCCGTCCAGGCCAGGCATCACCTTGGTAAATCTCCCTCTCTAAAGCTTCCACATCCTTCCTATAATGAGGCAACCAGAACTGAACATAATATTCCAAGTGTGGTCTAACCAGGACTCTGAAGAGCTGCAGCATAACCTTGTGCGGCTCTAAGATTCAATCCCCCGCTAATGAAAGCCAACACACCATACGCATTCTTTATAATGCTACCAACTTCGGTGGCAACTTTTGAGGGTTCTATGGACATGGACTCCAAGATCCCTCTGTTCTTCCACACTGCCAAGAATCCTGCTTTTCACCTTCTATTCTGCATTCAAATTCAACCATCCAAAGTGAATGATTTCACACTTTTCCAGTTGAACTCCATCTGCCATTATCAACCCAGCTTTGCATCCTCGTTGCAACCTACAACAGACCTCCACAATATCCACAACTCCACCAACCTTCGTGTCATTGGCAAGTTTACTAACCTGCCCTTGCACTTCCTCATCCAAGTCATTTATAAAAATCACAAAGAGCAGAGATCTTCCAGAACAGATCCCTATGGAACAGCACTGGTCACCCAGCTCTAGGCTGAATACTTTCCATCTACCACCACCCCCAGTCTTCTACGGGCCAGCCAATTCTGTATTCAGACCGACAGATTTCCCTGTATCCCATGTCTCCTTACTTTCTGAATGAGCCTACCATGGGGAACCTTATCAAATGTCTTGCTAAAATCTATATACACCACATCAGACACTTAGTATCATTCACTTTATTTTATTGAGGACATCACCTTAAAAGACAAATGCTACACTGATCTATTTCATTCAAACTTTCGAATGAATACAAGGAGAAGTGCTTCATCATGACTTAATTCTCAGGGCCCTCTTCGAATTATAGAAACATTTTTTTTTCCGCCAGGTAATGGATTTATGCAAGGATTTTCTGCTGGATTCCTGTACCATGCTAGATCATTGAACAATCAATGAACATTTATCCAGCCAGCTGGACCGGTGACTACTAATGCTTTTCCATACCAATTAGTATGGTTGGGAACAAGCTTGTTTTCATCTTCTCAGAGTTGGAACCGCTGTCTGCACTGGGATATTGCTCAACTCCTAGTTAGCTGAACCAGTCTCTTCGGTACCTGCATTTTTTTTTTTAGCAGTTAATGGCTTCTATTTTCAGCTTTGTTGCTTCATGATTTGGACTGCTCGGGTTCACTGTAGCAGGAGTCACTGTTTTCAAAACAGGTTCACTCAGAGGTGGTTTTTCTTCAATTGGTTCTTGAAGCAATTTCAGAGAGTATTTATAATTATCCCTCCTGGCATTAGGCCTATAACCAAAGTCAACCTAATTTCTTGCCGCTGACTTTTTTTTTGGTACAATATTCAACTCCACCAGCATCTGGGGACAATCCCAAATTCTGTTGAGTTGTTAAATACGTAAATGTGATGTTAAAATCCACTTCTGATTACTTTTAAATGTGGTCATTTATTGGTTTCTATACTGGTCTCTCACGTATGATTCTGTCCTCTTCCTTGTTTCCCTAAATTTATGTTGCTTCATATATAAGCAAATTGTGTAAGCAGAGGCAACCTTTCAAACAAATACATTTCCCTTCAACCCTGACCGGTTCCTGAATGGTTACTGATGCAAACACTTGGGAAGGATAAGATATGACAAGATAATTATTTTAAGGGTAGTAAAGATAAAAGAAACTGGGCAAAGAGGCTCTTATGGCACAGTAGCAGTGTCCCTGCCTCTGAGGCAGAAGGCCCAGGTTTAAGTCAGTGGCAGATGAAGTTTGATTGAGATAAATGCAAGGTGCTGCATCTTGGTAAGACAAACCAAGGCCGGGCTTTGTGCATGAGAAATCATATTTCACTAACTTGATTCAGTTTTTTGAAGAAGTAACGAAGAGGATTGATGAGAGCACCATCTGTGAATGTGGCGTATATGGATTTCAGTAAGGCGTTCAATCAGGTTCCTCATGGTAGACTGGTTAGCAAGGTTAGATCACATGAAATCCAGGGAGAAGTAGCTACTTGGATATAGAACTGGCTTGATAGAGGGTGGTGGTTGCTTTTCAGACTGGAGACCCGTGACCTATGGTATGCCACAACGATTGGTGCTGGGTCCACACTGCTTTTTGTCATTTATATAAATGATTTGGATGTGAATATTGGAGATATGGTTAGTAAATTTACAGATGACACCAAAATGGGAGATGTAGTGAACAGCAAAGGAGGTTACCTCAGACGACAACAGGATATTGATCAGTTGGGCCAATGGGCTGAGAAGCGGCAGATGGATTAGGCGAACGCAAGGACTGCAAATGCTGGAAAAGCACAGCAGGTCAGGCAGCATCCGAGGAGCAGGAAAATCAACGTTTAACTTAAGTAAATGTGAGGTGCTGAAGTTGGAAAGGCAAATCAGGGCAAGACTTTTAATGGTAAGCTCCTGGGGAGTATTGCTAACAAAATGACCTTGCAGTGCGGGTTCATAGTTCCTACTGGAGTCACAGGTACCTGCACATAGAATAGTGAAGGCGGCATTTGGTGTGCTTGTCTTCACTGATCGGTGCAATGAGTAAAGGAGTTGGGAAGTCATTTTGTGGCTGTACAGGACATTGGTTCAGCCACTTTTGGAATATTGCATGCAATTCTGGTCTCCCTCTTATCGGAAGGATGTTATGAAACTTAAAAAGGTTCAGAAAAGATTTATGAGGACGTTGCCAGGGTTGGAAGGTTTGAGCTATAGGGAGAGGTTGAATAGGCTAGGGCTGTTTTCCCTGGAGTGTCAGAGGTTGAGGGGTAACCTTATAGAGGTTTATAAAGTAATGACGGGCATGGATAGGGTAAATAGACAAGGTCTTTTCCCAGATTGGGAAAGTCCAAAACTAGAGGGCACAGGTTTAGGGTGAGAGGGGAAAAATATAAAAGGGACCTGAGGGGTAATGTTTTCATGCAGTGGGTGGTGCGTGTACATTATAAGCTGCCAGAGGAAGTGGTGGAGGCTGGTAAAATTGCAACTTTTAAAAGGCAGCTGGATGGGTATATGAATGGGAAGGGTTTAACGGGATATGGAGCAAATGGGAATAGTCTAATTTAGGATATCTGGTTGGCATGGACAAGTTGGACTGAGGGGTCTACTTCCATGCTGTATATCTCTATAAATCTCAGAGTTCCACACCTAATAGGGCCTGGGGAATGATAGTGAACAGAGAATGAAGGGTTCAGATATATAGTTCCTTGAAAATAGCATCAAAATGGTGAAGGAGACACTTTGCATGCCTGCCTTCATTGGTCACAGCATTGAGTACAGGAATTGGGATGTCATGTACAGGACATTGTTGAGGCCACTTTTGGAGCACTGTGTACCGTTCTGGCTGCCCTGCAAAAGGAAGGATATTATTAAATTGGAATACAGAAAAGATTTAGAAGGATGTTACCAGGACTGGAGGGTTTGAGTTATAAGGAAATACATTAAGAGCAACAGGGTAAAGAGAGGATACGGTCTCTTAAAGATCAAAGAGATCATGTTTGTGTTGAATCCCAGGACATGGGAGAGATGGATATTTCTTGTTGGCTTGCACTCTGGAGAAAGAAATGGAGTCTAGAGAATGCAGATAAATAAACTTTGATGTTTTAAAAATAGCTCACATTACACAAGTGGAAGTTTGGGAGGCACGGTGGCTAGTACTGCCTCACAGCGCCAGAGACCCAGGTTCAAGTCTGTGTGAAGTTTGCACATTCTCCCAGTGTTGCCGTGGGTTTCCTCTGGGTGCTCCGGTTTCCTCTCACAGTCCAAAGATGTGCGGGTTAGGTGAATTGGCCATGCTAAATTGCCTGTAGTATTAGGGGAAGAGGGGAATGGGTCGTGGGTGTGTTGCTCTTCGGAGAGTTGGTGTGGACTTGTTGGGCTGAATGGCCTGTTTCCACACTGTAAGTAATCTAATCTAAAGAATATAAAAGGTGGATAAATCTCCAGGACCTTATGCATTGCATCTCAGAACATTGTGGGAACCAAGGGAGGAAATAGTGCAAATATTTCTGTAAGGGGTCGCACAATCTATAACTACTGGTGAGGTGCCTCATGACTGGAAGGTGGCTAACATTGTACCTTTGTTTAAGAAAGATTGTACGGAGAAACCAGGGAATTATAGACCTGTAAGTCTGACTTCGGTTGTGGGTAAATTGTTGGAGGTGATTATAAAAGATAGGATTTATGGACATGGTAAATTGTTGGAGGTGATTATAAAAGATAGGATTTATGGACATTTAGAGGGGCAAAAATTGATTAGGAATCACCAGCATGGATTTCTGCAAGGAAAATAGTGTCTCACAAAATTTGATTGAGTTTTTTTGAGAAAGTTACCATAAAGATTGATGATGGCAGTGCAGTAGATATTGTTTATCTGGAGGCGAAAGTGAGGACCGTTTATTTGGATTTTAGCAAGGCTTTTGACAAGGTTCCGCATGATAGGCTAATTAATAAAAAGTTAGGTCACATGGGATTCAGGGTGAACTTGCCAATTAGATACATAATTGGCTTAATGATAGGAGACAAACAGTAATAGTGGAGGTTTGCTTTTCAGAATGGGGGCCCGCAACCAGTGGTGCTCCACAGGGATTGGTTCTGTGTCCTCTTTTGTTTGTCATTTATATTAATGATTTGGATGAGAATATAGAAGGCATGGTTAATAAGTTGGCGGACAACACCAAAATTGGTGGCATATAGACAGTGAAGAAGGTTTTATAAGATTACAAAGGGATTTTGATCAAATGGGTCAATGGGCTGAAATATGACAGATGGAGTTCAATCTGAATAAATGAGAAGTATTGCATTTTGGTACAACAAACAAGGGTAAGGCTTATACAATTAATTGTAGGGCCATGGGTAGTGTTGTAAAACAGAGGGACTTGGAAGTTTGCATCACATATAGACAGGGTGGTTAAAAAGGCATTTGGTACGCTTGCCTTCATTGCTCAGTCCTTCGAGTTTGGAGTTGGGAAGTCATGTTGAGGTTATATAGGATAGTGGTGAGGCCTCTTCTGGAATATTGTGTTCAGTTCTGGTCACTGAGTTACAGGAAGGATATTACTGAGCTGGAGAAAGTTCAGAAGAGATTTACCAGGATGTTGCTAGGTGTGGAAGGTTTGAGTTATAAAGAATGGCTGGATAAACTGGGACTTTTCTCACTGGAACATAGGAGATTGAGTGGCAACCTGATAGAAGTTCATAAAATAATAAAAGAGAAAGTTAGAATTAATGGTAGTTGTTTTTTTCCTGGGGTGGAGGATTTCAAGATTAGGGGGTACATTTTTAAGGTGAGAGGGGAGAGATTTGAAAAACGATATGAGGGACAAATGTTTTTACACAGAGGCTGGTTTGCATATGGAATAAACTTCTTGAGGAAGTGGTGCATGCGGGTACAACATTTTAAAAGACATTTGGATAGATACATGAATAGGAAAGGTTTGGAGGGAAGTGGGCCAGGAGCAGACAGGTGGGATAGTGTGGTTTGGGATTATGCTCGGCATTGACTGGTTGGACCGAAGGGTCTGCTTCCATGCTGTATGACTCTACGAGAGGTCGGAACCTTTCTCCCTGAAGTGAATGAGGTTGAGGGGTGACCTTATAGAGGTTTATAAAACCATGAGGGTCATGGTTAAAGTGAATAGCAAAGGTCTTTTCCCTCAGTTAGGGAAGTTCAAAACTAAAGGACATAGGTTTAAAGGAAAAACATTTGAAAGAGACCCAAGGAGCAACATTTTCACACTGAGAGTGGTGTATATCTGGAATGAACTGCCAGAAGAAATGGTAGATGCACATACAAATACATTTAAAAGATGTTTGGACAATACATGAATAGTTAAGGTTTGGAGGGATATCGGACAAATAATGGCAATTGGGACTAGTTTAACATGGGGAACCTGCTCGGCATGAATGAGTTGAACCAAAGAGTCTGTTCCCATGCTATATGACTTTCGACTCTATGTTCAGAAGTCAAAACAGTTTGAGCTCAATTGGCCACATGACTGTTTTGTAATTCCACAACTGTGCTGTCATTCAGTGAAAGTTCAACCAGTGGAACTCTATTATTGACTGGTACAATATTGTTTTCAGTTTTTATACTGGCTATCATTGCTGCTGATCAAGTTAGACAAACAGAACAGGCCTGCTCAGTTCTGCTCGTGCAGCCACTGTTACCTTCTATGAAGATTCTGTTTATGGTTCTGGCTGCCAAACTGAAAAATGTCTTTGAAACCTCTGATTTGGATCCTGGACTACAGGTGGATACTTCCTGCACTGTTTTCTTTCTGAAGGGATTTGGCATCAACTGTAGCTCTGCACCAAAGTCACTGATAAACATCTTCTTAGCTTCCTCTTGGATTTCTTTTAGCCATATTTCATTTCCTTGAAAATCTTCATTAAGAGCAATTAGCTTCTCACCAAAATAAAACTTCAGCGTGTTATCAGTGTCACCAATGGGATGGCTTCTCTTGAAGCCATGATGCTTGGAGGATCCTGGACAAGCCGAGTACCTAGCAGCCAGCCAATGTCCTTAAGGGAAGGAAACTGCATTCTAACCTGCTCTGGCTTACATGCGGTGAGGGACGGGCAATAACTGCTGACCTAGCCAGAAGGCCCTCATCCGATGAATGATTTTTTTTAAAAAAAACCCTCACTCTCCGTCTTTGAGTAGCCCTGCAACCTGATGTGCCATCCAGCCCTTCAGTGGGATTGGGTACAGTCATCCCTGATGGACGGTTTCAATAAAATTCAGCCCATTTTGCATTGACCTAATACTTCCAGGCAATCTAAACTATGGCAATCAACATTTAGGACATGGCATGAGAAAATCAGAACTAAATGTTTTTTTCACCTTTCCTCAAAAATAGCACCCACATTCTATCGTCTCCACCATCATTTCACCATGCTCCCCAAATCACCAATTTGCTTCAGCTGCTGCAGAGATGATGCTGTAACCTGTCAACTCTTACAATAGTTCTTTGGAAAATTGTTATTCTGAGATACCACGAATATACTGAAAAGTCGAACCATTTCCTTTACCATTTCCTCTCAGCAAGGGTGAGGGACATTCATTACTTTTTTTTTTACAAAATCGTGTGCATGTTTGGTTTTATTAGAAACTGAAAGTCTGCAAATTCCCCCACCTACATGTACAGAGAAACAATAATTATCAAAGGGTCAATTTTTACGGTATATTAGCTTTGGATTTCAGGGAAAACAATGTTCACATCCTCCTCAAGGTGTTTTGGGAAATCTCCCCTAAACTTACTTTAAATCTTGCCATTTCAAAGTACATAAAATTGCCAACTGTTACACAATAGCTTTTGTTTTATATGCATACGCAATTGCAATAATCCCACCTATGCAGTAAAAAATAATGAGCTAATGTGGTTGCACTGTTGGCAAGGTTCAATTTAAGGTAACCATATTTCAGGAAACTGAAGAATGTTCATTTTGTAAATAACAGATTTGAATACAATGGAAACATTTATTGGTTCTCAAGGGGCATTACCACAAGATACTTCCAGTATGTTGTTAATATTTCACCAACTAAGTTTAGCAACCTTGAAACTCTTATTTAAAAAAAATAAATATTTTCTTGAAGGTACATCCATTCTATTCAAAATAATATTTTAAAAACCAAGCATCAAAATCCTCGGGAAATATGATGAAATCAAATGTCATATCCATTGTGTCATAGCATAATACGATTCTTTGTATATTTTTCCAAAGAGTGTATGAACTCCACCAATGTGAGGCAAATCACACAGAATCAGAAAACCTAAGAAAGTAAGACCCTAATCAATCTAAATTACTGAAAAATAACAGGCAATGTAAACTAAATGGTACATTTTTTAAAGAAAGTGGAGGAACAGTGAAACTTGAGGTACACACACGCGCGCGTGCGCAAGACTTTGGAGGCTGCTAGTTGAGAAGGCTGCTTAAAAACACATTTGGATCACTGGTTATAAACATAGACATGGAGTTCAAAACCAAGTTATGCTAAAACACAGTTAGACCTGAGGTTTACGGTGCTCAATTTCAGAAGGAAATCAAGGCCTTAGACTGGATGCAGATATATTTCCTAGAATGATACCCAGAAATGAGGAACTTTGAAGTACTTTAAAATAAATAACTGGGGAGTGGGAGGAAAAGAGGAGAAGGGAGAAAACAGATGAAGGGAGAAGTAAGTTAAATAGAAAGAGTAGGATAACAGAAAAGGGTAACAATACAGAGAATGATAATGAGTGTGCTACAGGAAGACAGTGTATAAGTTTAAGAGTGCAGCAACAGATAAGGTCAGAGTGTGGAAGAATGGTAAAAAAGACAGAATTCAAGTCTCTGTATCCAAATGGGACCCAGCATTCATAGCAAAACAAAACAAAACAAGTTCTAATTTTTCCAATCAAGGCATAAGTGTGGTCTGATAGACATTACACAGATATCACTGACACCTAAATATCTGAAGCACAGCAAAGGGAATAGAAAGTAAATGAAAAAAATGGTGGAGGAGCTCGGTTATTAAAAACATAAGATAAGTGTGCTCGAGTCAGATGGCTTTGGCTTAGAACAGTAAGACATAGAATCAATTTTGGGTGGAGATGAAAGATAGCAAAGAATAAAAGGTTTTCTGTAGTAGTTTAAAAGACCCTCTCACAGTAACTTCATAGGGGGATAAAGTAGGCATGAAGGGAAACTATGGGCTTATAACATAGCTACTGCATAAGTCATTTTAATCTTCACATAGATTACAGGAAACTTTGCAAAAGTAACTTGAGTCCCTAGTATTTGGTCAGGACAATGGTAGTGCAAAACAACATAGAACCAACCAAGAATTAAGCTATTTCAGATCTGGCATTGTTTAATGAGACAACATCAACTAATGACCAAATACTAAAGGAGCCTTAAGACAACAGGGATCAGAACATGATAGAATTTCATAATCAATACCAGCAACAAAACATGCCTTAACAGTGGTGCCTCAAGCTTAAATAAAGGCAATTACAAGGGTATGTAGACAAAGACTGGGAAAACAGACCACAGAAAGGAAAAGATTTGCTGAAGTGAGAGTTGGAGGAAGAAACAGGCGAATAGGCAAGAGTAAAATGACTGGAGTGTTGAACAGGTATTTTTCATTAGTCTTTACAGATGAAGACACAAAAAGCATTCTAACAATAATTTAAAAAAAAAAGAGGGGTTGAAAAAGAACTTTAAAACAATCACAATCGCAAGGGCAATGGTACTGTGAAAATTACTCAGACGAGAATTGAAATGCTCCCTTGACCTGGTGGCCTGCACCCTACAGACTTATATAAGCAGCTGTAGATATGGTGGTTGTAATCTTCCAAAATATATGAATTCTTGAAAGATCCCAACAGGGCTTTTGAAGAAAGGATGAAACATTGAAGGCCACCTCGGAAAGTTACCTTGGGAATGGCAAAGAAATCCCTGTAGGTGACCCTCTGGTCACAATTACATTGATAAGAACGGAACCAGGCATGGACAATCCCACTCTCAGCTGGACAACAGCAGAGAGTTTTGGGGAAGGATAGCATGGTTAACCATCTCAAAAGGATATGAGGAAGTCACTCAGCAAGCCATGCATCAACTCTTAAACTCACCCAGATCAAGAAACTAACACAACAGAAATTATGGAATTCCATAACAGGGTATGGAAGATATAGAATGCATGGAAATAGATGGTGACACCTTGCAAAATGTCCATATTACAGAGGAGAAAGTACTGGATATCTTGAAATGCATAAAGGTGGATAAATCCCCAGGATCTAATCAGGTATACGCTAGAACTCTGCAGGAAGCTAGAAAAGTGATTGCTAGGACTCTTGCTGAGATATTTGTATCATTGATAGTCACAGGTGAGGTGCCGGAAGACTGGAGGTTGGCTAACGTGGTGCCATTGTATAAGAAGGGTGGTAAGAACAAGCCCGGAAACTATAGGCTAGTGAGCCTGACGTCGGTGGTGGGCAAGTTGTTGGAGGGAATCCTGAGGGACAGGACGTTCATATATTTGGAAAAACAAGGACTGATTAGGGATAGTCAACATGGCTTTGTGCGTGGGAAATCATGTCTCACAAACTTGATTGAGTTTTTTGAAGTAACAAAGAGGATTGATGAGGGCAGAGCAGTAGATGTGATCTATATGAACTTCAGTAAGGCATTCGACAAGGTTCCCCATGGGAGACTGGTTAGCAAGGTTAGATCTCACAGGATACAGGGACACCTAGCCATTTGGATACAGAACTGGCTGAAAAGTAGAAGACAGAGGGTGGTGGTGGACTGTCGTTTTTCAGACTGGAGGCCTGTGGCCAGTGGAGTGCCACAAGGATCGGTGCTGTGTCCACTACCTTTTGTCATTTACATAAGTGATTTGGATGCGAGCATAAGAGGTACAGTTAGTAAGGTGGCACAGTGGTTAGCACTGCTGCCTCGCAGCGCCAGAGACACGGGTTCAATTCCCGACTCAGGCGACTGACTGTGTGGAGTTTGCACGTACTCCCCGTGTGTGCGTGGGTTTCCTCCGGGGGCTCCGGTTTCCTCCCACAGTCCAAAGATGTGCAGGTCAGGTGAATTGGCCATGCTAAATTGTCCATGTTGTAGGTAAAGGGGTAAATGTAGGGGTATGGGTGGGTTACGCTTCGGCGGGTCGGTGTGGACATGTTGGGCCGAAGGGCCTGTTTCCACAGGGCCTGTAAGTAATCTAATCTAATCTAATGACACCAAAATTGGAGGTGTAGTGGACAGTGAAGAAGGTTACCTCAGATTACAATAGGATCTTGATAAGATGGGCCAATGAACTGAGGAGTGGCAGATGGAGTTTAATTCAGATAAATGTGAGGTGCTGCATTTTGGGATTGGAAATCTCAGCAGGACTTATACACTTAATGGTAAGGTCCTAAGGAGTGTTGCTGAACAAAGAGACCTTGGAGTGCAGGTTCATAGCTCCTTGAAAGTGGAGTCGCAGGTAGTTTGGATAGTGAAGGCGGCGTTTGGTATGATTTCTTTTATTGGTCAGAGTATTGAGTACAGGAGTGGGAGGTCATGTTGCGGCTGTACAGGACATTGGTTAGGCCACTGTTGGAATACTGCATGCCATTCTGGTCTCCTTCCTATCAAAAAGATGTTGTGAAACTTGAAAGGATTCATAAAGGATTTACAAGGATGTTGCCAGGGTTAGAGGATTTGAGCTATAGGGAGAGGCTGAACAGGCTGGGGCTGTTTTCCCTGGAGCGTCAGAGGTTGAAGGGTGACCTTGTAGATGTTTACAAAATTATGAGGGGCATGGATAGGATAAATAGACAAAGTCTTTTCCCTGGGGTCGGACATAGGTTTAGGGTGAGAGGGGAAAGATATAAAAGAGACCTAAGGGACAACGTTTTCACACAGAGGGTGGTACATGTATGCAATGAGCTGCCATAGGAAATGGTGGAGGCTGGTACAATTGCAACATTTAAAAGGCATTTGGATGAGTATATGAATAGGAAGGGTTTGGAGGGATATGGTCCGAGTGCTGGCAGATGGGACTAGATTGGGTTGGGATATCTGGTCGGCATGGACATGTTGGACCGAAGAGTCTGTTTCCATGCTGTCCATCTCTAAGACTCTAAAATTAAAATAGACACAAATACCATAAAATGTGCTTGCCACTCAATTCTATTTACTCATAACAAAACCTGATCTCTGCTTTTCTAACTTCCTTTGGTCTTTTAAAAAACAAGCTCCTTAAAAACTCTCATGTCGATCAAGTTCTGAGTTGTCGTCTGTAATATTTTTTAATGTGACTCCCTGTATCATATTTTATTTACAATGCGCCTGAAGCACCTTTGGACACAAATACAAGTTGTTGATGTTTCTGTAAACAAGGCAAAACTATTCCCATAGGTATAAGGTTAAATAACAGAGGATAAAGTAATTAGAAAAAAAACAAGGGATAAAAAAACTAAAGAAAACTTTACCTAATGTGCCATTAATAAGCTCTCACAAAGGCCTCAACATTACTCTTAACAATTGTATCTGGGCTGCTCTATATGACTGAATTCATTAGAGGCAACTGAACCTGGCATCTAGAATGGGTTGATAAAGAATGAAGCGCCCTCTACTGATTTGAAGTTGCCTGATTGACAACACTAAATCCATTCTTCTCAAACTTCAGAGGCACAATTTTTTTTAAGTGATGGTAAACTTATTAGCTGTTATAAAAAATGAAGCAAATTACATTAATGCTTAATCAGTTCATAGAAATAGTCCATGTTGAAGAGCACCACCTTAAATGTATCAAGTGGTTCACCTCAAATGATACAAATCTTGATCTGAGCAAAAGACATCTTACCGTGGCAATAGCAGCTGGTGTGATAACAACACTAGGCTGGCTACCTGCACAAGCCAGTACTCTTTCATGTTTTAATGGGCTAGAAGTCACAAGAACAGCACTGGAACCTGCAAAAGAAAATAATTTTTTTCCTATTTTATGCAACATCTGGAAAGGCTTCAGTTCAACACTATTTTCAACTATCGCTTTTTATTCAAAAAGTTTAAAAGTTCCACTGGTAAATCGAGACAAAGTATGGAGTTTGTTTTAGTTTAACTCTGTAAGGTGATCAGATCGCGAGCATCATAGAATCTCTAGTGAGGAATCAGGTTCTTCAGCCAACAAGTCCAAACTGACCCTCCGAAGAGTAACCCACTCAGACCCATTTCCCTACAGTTACCCCTGACTAATGCACCTAATCGACACATCACTGAACATTATGGGACAATTTAGCATGGCCAATTCACCTAACCTGCATATCTTTGGATTGTGGGAGGAATCCAGAGCACCCTGAGGAAACCCATGCAAACACAGGGAGAACGTGCAAACTCCACACAGACAGTCGCCTGAGGCTGGAATTGAACCCAGGTTCCTGGCCCTGTGAGGCAGCAGTGCTAACCACTGAGCCACCGTGCCGCCCAAAGGTACCAAAGCTTCAAACTTTTCTAAACTAATATTTTCCTTGTGTTGCTCATCAATTAAATGTAAAAAAAACAGTTGTTAGAACTTGTATGAAAAAGAAAAATAAACAGCACAATCAGATTGAGTAACTTGCATTTTAAATGAATTGAAGACTACAATAAAAACATGATTTTTGAGACATCCCATATACATTTTCTATATTATAAATAGCCTCTGCATTAAAAGGAAGAAAGCATTCCGTGTTAGGATGAAGTGAATAGATTAGGTAGGTCAGGAATGACAAATCCAGAGGTAGTTTGCAATGAAACTGCCCATATTGCCACTTACCCTAAAGCTTGCACTCTATTCAATTTTACAAACATATTTGGCACAGAATCCACTGAATATTTAAAAGAAAATCAGTTCCTCCCTTTCACTTTAAAACACCATGCTTAAGAGGGTGAAAGGAATGCTATCCTTTATTCCAGTAGGAATTGAACATAAAGGGAAGAATGTTATGCTTGAAGTTTGGACAGATTGGGCTTATTTTGCTGGAGTTCGAAGCATGAGCATTGATTTGATCAAAGCGTAAAACATTCTAAAGGTCTTAACAAGATTAATTTTGGAAAGAATGTTTCCTCTTGAGAGTGAATTCACAACCAAGGGTACGGTTTAAAAATTAGGTGTTGCCCTTTTGAGCAGATGAGAGTGTTTTTTCTCTCAGAGAATTTCCAAACTTCAGAATCCCCTGCCTCTGAAGGCATTTAAGATGCGATTGTCAAATATTTTTTAGGTAGAGACAAACAGGTTCTTGTTAGGCAAGGGAATCCAAGGTGACCAGGGTGGAAACATGCAATCCATATGTACGCAGTTCAGCCATGATCTTATTGAATGGCACAGAAAGCTAAAGGGGTCGAATGGCTTACTTCAGTTCCTAACTTGTATGCTTGCATGTAGAAGCAGGCTGTTTAAGAAGCATATTCAATGCAAGGACTGAAGTCTAGAATCTAACTAGACCCTTGTAATTGCTGCCTGGTACTTCTGCAAAGAAAAAATACAACTGATACAAAATGGATATATAGACTCTGAAGGGCTATAAATTACTTTATCTAAGTAATTTGGTAGGTGGTGTATAATGTGGGAAAATCTGAGCTTGTCCAATTTGACAGAAAGAAGAGAAGCTGAATATTATTTAACATGAGTGAGATTACAGATGCTAAAGTACATAGAGGTTTGGGTGCCCTTATAAAAGAACCACAAAGATGGTTACAATCACAAGAATCACATACAGGCACAGCAAGTGATTAGGAAAGCTTGTGAAATGTTAGTCTGCAAAGCAAGGGAAGTGAAGTAGAAAATAGGTGAATATTGCTATAGCCCTACAGGGGGAAATGAGACTGCAACTGGAGGGCTGTGTTTAGGTTCAGTGTCCTTACATAACAAGGGATATAATTGCATCAGAAGCACTTGAGAGAAGGTTCAACTGACTGACTCCTGGAGTCAAGGCGGTTCTCTTGTCATACAAGGTTGAGCAGATTGGATCTATACTCACTGGAGTTTAGAAGAGTTGAACAGGGCAGTTCTTGAGAGAGAACTGTGTGGAAGTCTAGAACTAGGGAGTACAGTGTAAAAATAATAGATCCTTTTGTAAAGGAAGTATTGATGGTATGGGGAGTCTAGGACCAGGTGAACAGCATTAAAATCAGAATCGAGCAAGTCACTGAGCAAGGACAGAAAGTGTACTCTGGGTAGTGATCTTCAATATCCACACGAAGCGTGGCTTGGCAGCACCATTACTGACTGAGCTGGTCAAGTCTTAACAGGTACAGGTGCTAGACTGGTTCTGCAACATGTGGTGGGGGAAAAACATAATTCATTTCATTCTCACCAATTTGTCTGCTGTGTATGACAATATAGTTAAGAGTGACCATCGCACAGTCCTTATGGAGATAAAGTTGCATCTTCACATTCAGAATACCAGCCATTGTGCTATCACCATGTCAAATGGAATTGACTTCAAACCAATCTAGCAGCTCAAAACTGAGCATCTATAAGATGTTGAGGGCATTAGCAGCAGCAGAATTGTACTCATGGCTCAGTTATCCCCCACTCTATCATTACCATCAAGCCTGACAGTCAATCCTGGTTCAACAAAAGTGCAGGAAAGCACTCCAGCAGCAGCAACAGGCATACCAGAAATGGAGGTGTCAAACTGGTGCAGCTACCAAGCAGGACTACTTGCATGCCAATTTGCAGAAGGAGCATCTGATAGGCAGAACTGAGCAATTCCACAAGCACAGAGCAGGCCTAAGCTCAGTAGTTCTGCCACATCCAGTCATGAATGGTAGTGGACAATTCAACAACTTACAGGAAAAGGAAGCTCCACAAATAACTCCTTCCTCAATAATGGGGAAGTTCAACATGCACGAAAGATAAAGCCAAAGCAGCTGTAACAATCTTCAGCCAGAAGTGCTCAGTCGATGATCCATCTCAGCCTCTCCCAGATGTCCCCAGCATCACTCTTGTCAGTCTTCAGCCAATGTGATTCACTCCATGTGATATCTAGAAATGGTTGGAGGCTCTGGATACTACAGTCAATTTGTGCTTCAGAAATAAACAGCATGGGGTGGCACAGCAGCTCAGTGGTTAGCACTGCTGCCTCACAGCACCAGGGATCAGGGTCCAATTCCAGCCTTGGGCGATTGTGTGGTGTTTGTACACTCTCCCAGAGTCTGTGTGGGTTTCCTCCGGATGCTCCAGTTTCCTCCCACAGTCCAAAGGTGTGCAGCTTAGGTGAATTGGACATGCTAAATTGTCCATAGTGTTCAGGGATGTGTAAGTTAGGTGTATTAGTCATGGGAAATGACATGTAATGGGTCTGTGTGGGATACTCTTCAGAGGATCGGTGTGGACCTACTGGGTCAAATGGCCTGTTTTCACACTGTAGGGATTCTATGATCCCCATTTATGAAAAGACAAGAAAGGATTCTCTCTCAAAGGGTTATTAGATTTTAAAATTTTCTTCCCAGATAAAAGTGGAGACTGGGACGCATATTCAAAACTGTACTGGAAATATGTTTGTTCAAGGGAGTCGAGCGTCATGGGCAAGGATAGGGTGTGCAGCAAGAAAATGAAGTTACAGCCATAAATCAGCTCAACCCTGATTCTACTGAATAGTGGAGTTGGCTCAATGGGCCACATGGCCTACTCCTGCTCCTATTACTTAAAATCTTCACACTCATGCGTCAACTTGCTTTTGACATATTTCCAAACTATTATATCTACCATATATCACATGGCTTGAGTCAGAATTTTATTGCGGCAGTTTATGCAAAGATAAATACTTATCTGCTTTATCCCTCACTTTTTTGGCCTTTCCAAACTATGTGCAAACCAGCAACTAGGATCTGTTTTCAGCACTCCGTCATGACTACACTTGAGCTGTTTGCTAAGCAGAAACAAATCTTGTGACTACTCAAACTCCTCCCCTCGTGCTGCTAGGTCTAAACTTTTGGTGATTCATGATGATAGCTATACTGCAGTTCCCCCACTTTTTTTTTAAAACAGCTTCCAATTAGAACCCATTGTGCAATAGATATAAATTGAAATAAATGGCTAATAAATAAGAAATCCATAATTGAGAATTCTGTAATTGAAACAGAAGACTCTAATTATTGCACAAATTCAACCAGCAATTCATACAATGGAATTTAACACCGGTTAGACCTCCACTGCAGAAAAATAGATCCTAGAAACCAATCTCGAGAAAGGATGCCAAGGTATTGGAGAGGACACAGAATAGATTTAGCAGAACGGTACAAGGGACTTCAGTTATGTCATGGGAGTACAGAAGCTGAGCTGCTTCTTTAGGAACTTGGCCAACCTTTACCCCCTTCACTGTTGGGGCAGATTACCTGAAGGTGCTGGAAATATGGTTCCGAGGTGCCGGGATGCGTGCAAACCTTCAGGAGGAGCGTATCGCTGAGGTTAGGCTGAAACTGGATTTTTGGGAGCACCACTCCCTCTTTATTGTGGGTAAAAACCTTGTCATCAGGGTGTAAGGCACTCACTGTTGTTTTACATAGCACAGGTCTGCCTCTCAGAACCTGTGCTATTGCAGTCACCTGAGCCACCTTCCACTTCATCTGGAGGTCTGAGACCTTATCCGCAGGGACACCATGTACAAAGCTCTAGATAACATACCTTTGCGCGTGGCTACATCAAGCTGTGCTTAGACCTCAGTACGCAAACACCAAGTGTCACTGAGTGTTGCGAAGGACAGGACTGGCCTCATTGTAGCAGAATGCTCCAAGTGGGCGGCACAGTGGTTAGCACTGCTGCCTCACAGCGCCAGAGACCCGGGTTCAATTCCCGCCTCAGACGACTGACTGTGTGGAGTTGGCACATTCTCCCCGTGTCTGCATGGGTTTCCTCCGGTTTCCTTCCACAGTCCAAAAATGTGCAGGTCAGGTGAATTGGCCATGCTAAATTGTCCGTAGTGTTAGGTAAGGGGTAAATGTAGGGGCATGGGTGGGTTGCGCTTCGGCGGGTCAGTGTGGACTTGTTGGGCCGAAAGGCCTGTTTCCACAGACCTGTTTCTAATCTAAAAAAAAAGTATTCCATTGTGTATCACCTGCCCTTCGTGAAGAAATTTGCAAACACCTTTGACCACAAGTGCCTCAGGAAGTGGTCAGCATGTAGCATCCTCGAGGGGATGCTGGAAAAAGAGGGGGTGGATCCTGTCAGGTTGTTCCCCGAGCAGACTACCAAAGTCATTTGCCAGAATGCCTCATCAGCAGAACTTTCCAACAAGCACCAAGACATCACCTAGCAGGTGGTGAGAAGGGCACTTCTTGAGAGATCGTTCATGTATGCCTGAACTCCATGTGCCGCTGCACACTGCCCTCAAAGTGGCTGCGGGGGTGTAGAATGTATCTTGGCAAAGGAAGTCTGGAGAAAGATGCAGTGGTTTTTGTCAAGGTTTGCCCCGAGCAGCTCCATGACACAGGTCTCTGTGCTCTACGGTCTGTTCCCCAAGATGCACCAAGATTAACATCGACTATGCCTGGAGGATCATCAACTCGGTGAAAGACGCTCTTTGGTCTGCCCAAAAGTTGCTAATCTTCCAGAGCAAGGAGTTGGCATTGACTGAGTGTCTCAGACTGGCACATTCCAAGGTCCAGAACTACATGCTGAGGGATGCAATAAAGTTTGGGGCAGCTGCCATCAAGGCACAGTGGGGAAGACCACCATCTCAGCTTTTGTGCTGAAGTTAAATGGGGGTCCATTCAATTATCAGAACCTTCCAATGCTTCAAATGTATATAAATATAGTCTTATATAAGAAATAAATGCCTTTGGTTTGTTTGCTGGATACAGTCAAACTCCAATGTTTGTTTTGTTTCTTCATAGGCAACAGTACAGAACTGAACTGCTTTAATGACTATGTATATAAATGATTCGGAGATGCCGGTGTTGGACTGGGGTGTACAAAGTTAAAAATCACACAACACCAGGTTATAGTCCAACAGGTTTAATTGGAAGCACACTAGCTTTTGGAGCACTGCTCCTTCGGAGTGACAATCACCTGATGAAGGAGCGTCGCTCCGAAAGCTAGTGTGCTTCCAATTAAACCTATTGGACTATAACCTGGTGTTGTGTGATTTTTAACTATGTATATAAAGATATTTTTATGAATCAGGTATATTTTTGATATCAAAAGAGAGAGAAAAAAAATGGGCTGCTCTCCATTCAGCAGAAAAGATTGATTTGATGAGTGCTCAAAATCATCAAAGGTTGTGACGAAGTAAAGAAGAACTGCCAATGGCAGAAAAGTCAGTAATCAAAAGACGCAGATAGCGAATCGGCAAATTTACCAGAGACAATGTGAAATTTTTAAAAAGTCAGCTCAGGAAATTGTTCAACAGAATGCACTGCTTGCAAGGGTGATGGAAGCAGCAGTACCACATTTCAAAAGTAAATCAGAAAAACTACTGGACACAAATTACTTGGAAAGAGCATGTAAAGAGCAAGTTGGGACAAGTTCAACCTCCTCAAAGAGCTAGCACAAGCACGATAGGGTAAAAGGCTTCCTTCTGGGCTATTTCATTCTGTAACAGCAATAGAGCACAAAACTGTCACCAGAAGTGACTACTGAGAACAAGCAGTATTGAGTTAATAATTGGCTTCCTGAAGTACTTCAGCATTGTCATGTTAAATCCAGAGAAGGCTTCACTTATCAGAACCCAGGTAAGTGGAGAAAGTTTAACAGTTTCAAATTAGCTGAAAGCTTTTTAAGAAGCCTTAATTATAAGTTGTGAGACACACAATGCAGAATGCTCAAACGTTGAGCCTGCAGCATTGGTCAACTGAAAGGTTAACAAATGGTGCTTGAGATAGAAGCTTTACTTTTTGCCAGAGATGGCAGAGATCAGGTACCTTGTTAAGCTGTTCCCTTTCCTAGTATTGGATTTCGTAAAGTCTACTGTGATTTAGATTTCAAATATCTAACTTTTTGACTTAACTAAAATTTACCAATCATCCTACTTTAATTCCTAGTGACTTCAAAAGAACATCTGATGATCTAGTATAGTTTCAACTCCACTTTCCTGTCTGCCCACGCACCCCAATAACTCTCAACTCCCTGATTAATCAAAAATCTAAACAGACATTGCTAGGGAAATTCAGCAGGACAGATTAGAGTCACTGGACTCAAACATTGACTTTGCTTTCTCCACAGATGCTGCCAGACCTACTGAGTTTCATCAGTGGGCCAATGCGGATGATTAGGATGTTAAGGAAGCCTGGGCTATACAAAGACGAGGCAGACAGCCCAAGAAAGCCTGGTCGCAGTTAGATTGGAGAGTGAAAAAATTTACATTAACACATGTGGATATCCAAGACTAGGAGTCAATTATAGTGGAGAAGCTTCCTCTTTTCAAAGGAAGGTTTACTTGATCTTTAAAACCTCAAGATACTTTGCTTGTTGTTAATTAACCATTGAATGTGATCCCTTGTCACCCTCACCAATAAACTTCTGTCATTTTCTTGGCTAGAATATCAGTATTGGAATTATGCAGGATTATAAGGGGACTGCACTTAATGGCTCAAACCTAAGTTAGCAAGGGTCAATCATCTGTTACAGATATGAGGAGGGGTTAAACTATGCCAGGTGACTCCAGAAACCCAAATATCCAGTTTAAGCTCCTGCTTTCCAAAGATGGGTTCCTTTCACAGGGCAGGAGAGAATGACAGCCTCAGAGCAATTTGCACTGCTCCACGTGGTGTAAACATGAGCATGCATGGCTATCAGCACCCCTCAGAGTAGTCTACAAGGAAAACAAGCAGAAGTGTCAACAGATTGAGATGGACCACAGGTCTGTCATAGGAAGTGCTAAATACGCTCAAAGTGTCATGTAACACAGAAGGTTGACTGCCATGCACTCATGTGACTTTACTTTTTATTTTTACTTTACCTACCACTATATCTTGACAGGGTCTCGATAGGTGAGATTGACAGAGCCAGCTGACCACTTTGCCTCATATCACTTTAGCAAGCTTACTTCGGTGGCTCAGCAAGTAAAGGACCCCCACCTGCTGGGATCTCCTACACTGCCTCCTCAGCCTGACAATGGCAATGTTTGGCTCCCTAGCATAGGGGGTGGTGGTATGGCATGGCACCCTAAAGTGACAATCTTTGGGTATCTGCCTATCACGCCTTTTTGTGACGACCCTACAGGATGTTGTATGTTTCAATCAACTCACTTCTTATTCTTCTGCACTCCAATGGACATAAGCCTAGCCGGTTCAACCTTTCCACATAAGACAACATACTTATGTCAGGCATTAGTCTGGTAAACCTTCTCTGAACAGTTTCCAGCACATTTACCATCCTTCCTTAAATAAGGTGATTAATATTCTACATTGCAATCCAGAAATAGTCTCAGTGGTGCCCTATGTAACTGGAAAATGACAGTCATAGAGTCAGAGAGATGCACAGCATAGTAACAGAGCCTTCGGTCCAACCTGTCCATGCCGATCAGATATCCCAACCCAATCTAGTCCCACCTGCCAGCACCCGGCCCATATCCCTCCAAACCCTTTCTATTCATATACCCATCCAGATGCCTTCTAAATGTTGCAATTGTATCAGCCTCCACCACTTCTTCTGGCAGCTCATTCCGTAACCGTACCAACCCTCTGCATGAAAAAGTTGCCCCTTAGGTCTCTTATATCTTTCCCCTCTCACCCTAAACCTATGCCCTCTAGTTCTGGACTCCCCTACCTCAGGAAAAAGACTTTGCTTATTAATCCCATCCATGCCCCTCATGATTTATAAACCTCTATAAGGTCATCCCTCAGCCTCCGACGCTCCAGGGAAAATAGCCCCAGCCTATTCAACCTCTGCCTAAAATAGTTTTACATTTGATTCTGCTTGCAATAAATGATAACGTTCTATCAATCACCTTTCTTAAATACTTGGTATATCTGCATATTAGCCTTTTGCGATATATTCCTTTGAGTAATATTCTTCTTTTATATTTTTTGTGCCAAAATGGACAATTTCACATTTTCCCACAATGTATCCCATTTGTTAAAGCTTTGCCCACTCACTAAAACAATCTGTCTTTTCCCCGAGGTGGGGGAGTCCAGAACTAGAGGGCACAGATTTAGGGTGAGGGGGGAAAGATATGAGAGAGACCTAGGGGCAACTTTTTTCATGCAGAGGTTGGTGCATGCATGGAATGAGCTGCCAGAGGAAGTGGTGGAGGCTAGTTCAATTGCAACATTTAAAAGGCATCTGAATGGGTATATGAATAGGAAGGGTTTGGAGGGATATGGGCCGGGTGCTGGCAGGTGGGACTAGATCGGGTTGGGATATCTGGTCGGCACGGACGGGTTGGACCAAAGGGTCTGTTTCCATACTGTACATCTCTATAACTCTATGACTCCAGTTTCCCACCCATCTTTGTGTTATCAGTAAATTTAGCAACCATTTCTTCCTCCCTTAATCTAAGTTATTTATATCTACTGTAAAAAATGGAGACCTAGCGCTGATCCCTGCAGTGCACCACTCATGAAATAAGACTACAATACCAACTTACCAAAAGGGAATTACATATTAATTTAAAAAGGAAAATTTGTAGAACTATGGCAGAGGGGCAAGGGAGTAGGAGTAATTACTAGCTCTTACAAAAAAACCGATAGAGGCACTTTGGGCAGAATTGCCTTCTGGGCTGATATCATTTCTACTTAATACATCATTTTGTCTGTACACCCAAAGATAGCATTCAGTTATACAACAGAATGCTCAAGCCCAGACTATGCATCACTTAGTAATGAATTCAAAAGAAATATTGTAACCAGCAAAACAAAAATAATTTTGGGAAATTAGTTTGCAATTGGCAAAATCCATTTCACAGAATCAGAGAAGTGTTACGACACAGGAGACTATTCAGCCTACCATTCTTGCACTGGCTTGTTAAACAAGCTTCATTACCTCGTGCCAAACTCCTACTTTCTCCCCATTCCTTTGGACATTGATTATTTGGCTGAAAGCAATGTATGCCCACTTGAATGCCTCAATTAAACCTGTCTCCACCCTACTTAATTCAACTTGCCTGACAAATCTGCTGTGTGGGACTGTATCAAATGGCTTCTGAAAGTTCATGTACACCATATCAACAGCATTACCTTTCTTATGCCTTTTTGTTAGCTCTTCAAAAACCTCTAGCATTATTTAAACATGATTGCCCCTTTAGAAATCCATGCTGACTCTTCCTAATCAACCACGTTTTTTCAACGTAACTATTAATTCCATCCTAAATAATTATTTCTAGAAGCTTCCCCACACATGAAAGGTAAACTGACTACTCTGTGACTGCTGGGCTTATACTTATGTTTCTTGAACAAAGCAATAATGTTCGCAATTTTCCAGCATTTTAGCCTCCCTCAAGGCAAGTGAAGACTGAAAGATTGTGGACAGTGTCCTTGTAATTTCTTCATTTCCTTCAAAACTTCCATCACTAGCACAGATTCTTTTAATTTCAGAAGGTAAGCAGCCTGAGATTAACCACCTTGATGAACAAATTGAGTGTCCATTATCCTACTTAAAAGTACAAATTGCAATAAACAGACGTCAAATTAAAGGTCAAAGTTTTCTTACCTGATGCCAAAAATTGGGCTAAGAAGGCATTTGGTGAAGGAGCAGGTGCTATGGGAACTGGGTCTGACTTCAATGTAGGACCAAATTTCTGGAGTTGTTTAGGAGGCCTATTTCCAAGCCCTGGAGAAGAGCCAGCTTTTGGTACAGCAAAAGGTGTAGAAACACTTGGTGGCTGCATAGTAACATTACAAGGCACTCCTTGTTGTTTTGTGGCAAGATGAAGATTCTGATTTTGGGTGAATGTAGTAGCAGCAGGAATTTGTGTAAACATAGATGAGGCAGTATGAGTAATCGCTGGTGGTGGTGGTGAAGCAGGCAAAGTAAACTTCTGATCCTCTGGTCTTACAAACAACTGGGTATTCAGAGACATGTCGGAAGGCACTTCAGACTTGACTGTTTCTGGTTGCTGGGTTTGGGGAGTCTGAGGTGTTAGTTCATCAGATGGAAACAGTAGCAAAAACGTCTGCTGGTTGTTTAGTGCTGTCTGTGGACGAAACTCTTGACTCTGAGGAAAAGCCGTGAAATTTGAACTACTATTGCCATTGCTGGTATTAACATGATCCATCACTGAAGGAGGACCAGGAGATGGAATTAGTTCCTCCTCAATGTTAACTGACGACATCGTGCCAGTTAGATTGCTAGCTGGCAAGATAGCTTCCTTGAAAAAACATAATTATATAGTAAATGACAAAAACTTTGATTGAGTGTAAGTGCTTAGCTGAAGATGGATTAAATTATTCCCACTACATAAATTAAATACAGACAATCTTCTGCCACTCCAAAATAATAGCAAAAGTAAAACTGATAAAGAACATAGTTCTTATTCACTGATTAGAGAACATAGAAGAAATTATTAGCAATGGCAAATGAATATTTAATATGTTTGTATTCATATCTGCATTTTAAGCAGGGACAGCAACCTGATTTATAAATAAAACAATATTTAGATAAGATTTTATTTTCTATTGCTAATACAACACCATTTGCAAGCTATCAGATAACAGGGCTGTAAAGAGGGAGTATTACAGACAAGTTGGGGAAGTCTGCCAGAGAAATTTAAAAATAGTCTGTAAAGGTCAAAATAAAATCCACCAGTTTATTACTCCTAAATCAGGATTATACTTTGTCTATAAACAGCACTGCTGCCCTGCTTTTGCTTTAATATCTCAATAATGTTTGAGTATTTTCTGGCATATTACACAAGTGTCAACAACCATTTTGTGATAATTAATAGAATCTTGTAGTCATATATCCCAAACCAACCTATCAGGAATATTATTGGAATGTCCTATATAACCTCTAAAAACATTTTAGATTTTATTTTAAAGTACAAGATAATTACTTTGATTATAAAACTAAAACAGCTGAGTTCAAAACCTTGCTGATCGAATGCTTCGATGATCCTTTCTTCCCGCTCCTCAGCTGACCCCTTCATTACTTTCTAAAATACATGAATCTGCAGTAAACTAAGAGGTGGGGCATGCTCAGATGCAATTAGAAGCTTTAAACTGTCACAACATATTTTACCACTGGGTGGTGCTAAAATTAACTACAAAACACTACAGTACTAGCTGAATCCAGGCACTGCACTGTCGACAAGTGCATATTAGCTCTCTCTGTAAAGTGTCACCAAATGAGGAAATCAGGTACTAAAACAATGTAAGCAAGATACTTAATTAAATCTCTAACTAATAGCAACACCTGAAATCAGATTTTTTTTTAAAAGGTCATCATTGCTGTTTATGACTTTCTGTTCAAAGATCAATATTACCTGGAGGTGAGTCACTATGTAGCAGACCAAAGTTACAATACATATGTGGTTGCACAAAACTTTAAAAGGCAGGGACTTCAAGACAGCATCTCTCCATTGCAAAACAAATTGGTTTAATGTTGGTCAATTCTAAAAATAGTATTGCTGCCATAGGTTTCATGCCTTAGGTATTGTCTGAGGCACAAAGTATTGATTAATCCTCCAAGTATTCTTATTTAAGTGCAGCCCTACTGATATCTGCATATGGTAATGTAAAAGGTCAACCTGTTATCAAATAATAGTAGTACTGGTGATCTGAATTGGATATTTACATCTTTTATAAATGGATATACCTTTTGCACTTCTGAAAGTGGGAACTTTGTGAGTTAAAATCACACAAATTATTAAGTATTTTCATGTCACAGCAAATGAACATACATAGCTAAGCTCAAATTTATTTAATTAACTTGACTACTAATACAAAATAATGAATATTCCCACACGTTCCCCAACTTATTGAGGAATAGATTTTAACCCCTAATCTCATTGAGCCAGATTAAAATTCCATATTAGTTTTCTGTAATTCAGTGTTGCTCTGCCTGACTGCCTGTGTCTCCATCCCTATATTTCCTCTTTGCCAGAAAAGAATTAACTTTCCAACAAAGAAATGCTGACCAGATGATAGAGGCAAGTTAAAAAATTAAGGAAAATGAACACTACAGAAGGGATTTATATCAAATATACTTTTATTAAGTTTAAATAATGGATTCCTTTGCCCTTGTCCAGAAGTTCCAAACGTTTGGTGATACATAGTTTCATAGTAATAGAAGCAGGAGTAGGCCATTTGGCCCGTCGAGCCTGTTTTGCCATTCATTAAGATCGTGGCTGATCTCCCCATCGTCTCAGCTCCTCCGAATAAGGAGGATAGTAAAAGCTTTTTTAGATATGTGAAAGAGAAAAAAATGGTTAAGACTAAAATTGGATCCTTGAAGACAGAAACAGGGGAATATATTACGGGGAACAATGAAATGGCAGAAGAGTTAAATTGGTACTTCAGATCTGTGTTCACTGGGGAAGACACAAGCAATCTCCCTGAGGTGACAGTGGCTGAAGGACCTGAACTGAAGGGAATTTATATTTGCCAGGAATTGGTGTTGGAGACTGTTAGGTCTGAAGGCTGTTAAGTCCCCAGGACCTGATGGTCTACATCCCAGGGTACTGAAGGAGATGGCTCTAGAAATCGTGGATGCGTTGGTGATTATTTTCCAGAGTTCGATAGATTCAGGATCAGTTCCTTCAGATTGGAGGGTGGCTAATGTTGTACCACTTTTTAAGAAAGGAGGGAGACTGTTAGGTCTGAAGGCTGTTAAGTCCCCAGGACCTGATGGTCTACATCCCAGGGTACTGAAGGAGATGGCTCTAGAAATCGTGGATGCGTTGGTGATTATTTTCCAGAGTTCGATAGATTCAGGATCAGTTCCTTCAGATTGGAGGGTGGCTAATGTTGTACCACTTTTTAAGAAAGGAGCAAGGAGAAAGCAGGGAAATTATAGACCAGTTAGTCTGACCTCAATGGTGGGAAAGATGCTGGAGTCTATTATAAAGGATACTGCACATCTGGATAGTAGTAACAGGATAGGACAGAGTCAGCATGGATTTATGAAGGAGAAATCATGCGTGACTAATCTTTTGGAATTTTTTGAGGATGTAACTCTAAAAATGGACAAGAGAGATCCAGTAGATGTAGTGTACCTGGACTTTCAGAAAGCCTTTGATAAAGTTCCACATAGGAGGTTAGTGAGCAAAGTTAGGGCGCATGGTATTGGGGGCAAAGTACTA